>NC_084582.2:17112500-17265000 GCF_033978685.3 Nerophis lumbriciformis | reverse complement strand
TCCTTTTGATGCAAATGACCATCATTGCTGCTAAATCACACATTGCAAACAAGTTTGCCCCAAAGCTCATGTGTGTATGCAAATATGTAAATATATTTATGGGATACTTAAATTGGTCCCCCCTCACATTGAGAGTTGTATCAAAGATCTGTGATTGATACTGTCTAGTTTACCATCAATTAGGTGTATTTCACATTATTTCCAAAACCCTTTTGAGAATGTCTATTGAAACCCATCCATCCATCCATTTTCTACCGCTTATTCCCTTTGGGGTCGCGGGGGGCGCTGGAGCCTATCTCAGCTACAATCGGGCGGAAGGCGGGGTACACCCTGGACAAGTCGCCACCTCATCGCAGGGCCAACACAGATAGACAGACAACATTCACACTCACATCCACACACTAGGGCCATCCATCCATTTTCTGTTTTGGGGTACACTGGAGCCTATCCCAGTTGACTTCGGGTGAGAGCCGCGTACACCTGGCCAATGAACCACAAACTGAGAGATGGAGTGGGAAACTCTGATTCTTATAGTCTGTATAAAAGTGTCTTTTAAAATAAAAATGTCTGAAATGTATTGCTATTGTGCAAAACTAAGATATGTAAGTAGTACAGTATAGCACCACTAATAGGTTTTTGATTGATTGAAACTTTTATTAGTAGATTGCACAGTGAAGTACATATTCCGAACAATTGACCACTAAATGGTAACATCCCAATAAGTTTTTCAACTTGTTTAAGTCGGGGTCCACTTAAATTGATTCATGATACAGATATATACTATTTTCAAAATACAGTCATCACACAAGATAATCATCACAGTATATAAATTGAATTATTTACATTATTTACAATCCGGGGTGTATTATATGGAGTGGGGTTAAGTTTGGTTGGTATCAACACTTCAGTCATCAACAATTGCATCATCAGAGAAATTGACATTGGAACAGTGTCGGTCTGACTTGGTACATATGTACAGCAAGTATTGGACACAGAGAGAGAGATCAGAAATTATAAGAAAAAGTGACTACATTTGATTGTTTACATTTTATTATTTACAATCCAAAGAGGTATGATGAGGAATGGAGGGTGTTTGTTTAGGGTTGAAGTTGCCTGGAGGTGTTCTTTTAGTGTGGTTTTGAAGGAGGATAGAGATGCCCTTTCTTTTACACCTGTTGGGAGTGAATTCCACATTCATGTGGCATAGAAAGAGAATGAGTTAAGACCTTTGTTAGATCGGAATCTGGGTTTAACGTGGTTAGTGGAGCTCCCCCTGGTGTTGTGGTGATGGCGGTCATTTACGTTAAGGAAGTAGTAGCTGCAACTGACACTGCTCATCATTGGAGCGCTAATTGTAAGCTATATTAAATGCGAGCATTAATATAATATATATAATAAAATATATACATTAGGTCAGGAAAAAAACACAGAGGCTATTTCATCCCTACAACAAGCCTGTTTCGCATGTTTCTCTGCTCTTCTTCTCTGCTCTCTGCTCTTCAGGGGGTTCAGGGAAAATCCCTTGAAGAGCAGAGAAACCTGCAAAACAGGCTTGTAGGGATGAAATAGCCTCTGTGTTGTTTCCTGATCTAATGTATATTCCGCTCTACCCCGGTATTGATAGCGGATAAACAACAGAAACCTTGACTATATAATAAAATATATGCATTATTTTTCATGAGTAGGGTGGCTATCCTACTGCCATTTCTAAACTGCATGACAGTGTCTTGGATCAATTTTAATGTATATTTACAAACATTTGAATTTGGGGGGAATATTAAGAAAAAGTTTAATCAACCAAAAATTTAACAACCCCTGTGCAGTACTATTGCGGACCCATGGGGGGTCACGGAACCCTTGTTAAAAGGTTAATGCAAGGATCTGCCAATGGTCCAAGTTCATCAATACCGGTCCGCCAGTTGGCTACCGCTGATTTAGAGTCTTCAATGCATGTTTTTGGAATGTGGGAGAAAGGCGGAGTACCCGGAGAAAAGCCACTGACAAAACATGGAACTGCCACACGGAGATGCCCAAACTGAGTTTTGAACGCCAATTTGTTAACCATGAAGACACCGTCAGTCAAAACCATGACAGTGTATTTTAGTGTAGTGTACCCAAGAAGATGCACATGGACTTAAACATTACATTAGCTCACTTTTATCCTCCTTTTAAGTTATATGCACATTAATCCTCCAGAAAAATTATTCAAATTAATTTTTAAATATCACTTGTGTAGTTCATTATTTTGGAAAAACACGGTCTTGTTAATTAGAATTTCCAAAGTGATCATTAAATTACTGCAAGATTAAAGGAGTGTGTGTGTGTGTGTGTGTTTGTGTGTGTGTGTATATCCCAAAAACTCATTTGGAGTATGCGAGCCCCTGCAGTGAAGCGTTTGAGTGATGCTAAGCTTCTCACTTTAGAACTCATGCGCTCCTCCACTCAGGAGGGTTCAACATTTTCTCCAGGGAAATGCTACTTCCAGAATCACCTGCAGCCTAAACATGATTGTGGAGTTGTTTTTGAAGATGAGGATACAAACAAGCAATTATAGAAATATGCATATGGATACACAACTTTACACACACGCGACTGTGCACGTAGCAGATTTCTATATGAAGAAGCCAGATGAGGCACGGATGCTAATTACCAGGCACCATATGAAAATCGACTGGGGAAGAGAAGAGAAAGCTGTGTGCCCTCAGTTTCTTCATTTGAATTATCTGTCTTTAATTGGACTATACGATCGTGTCACTTTGTTAAATGGCATTCCTGCCGTCTATTCTGGTGTCGGCAGAAATGAATCGATGGCTGTTTTTTTTTTCATTCTAATTGCTGCCCCTAAGCCCCATGTCATCAATACAATTATCAGTGTTTCTGCCAACATTATTACCAATGTCTTCATTCCATCTTTGTTATTGTTATTACCACCACTGTTGTCACTAACAATCATCTTTAATGCTTTCGATGTCATGATCATTAGCATTATTACTCCCTGTTTTCATACCATTTCTATTATGTTTTATCTATATCATCTTCACTTCGCAAAAATCATCAGCAGCAACAACAATAAGAGCCACTATCATCTGATATGCATTGTTGCAAACACAAATTACTAAAAGTCGGATGGTCGGTTAAGGCAAGATTCTTTATCATGACAACAGAAAGGTTGTACAACAAAAAAAAAACTACTTTCAATTTCAGTTGTCTCACCTTGTTATGCACATAACTATTTATTTCATCCGAGGAGAACGGTGGAATAAACTTTGTGGCAATTTAATGTGAGTCAATTAAGAAGCGAGATAAATGAAAAGCTATCCTAAGGGAAATTATTAGGCTTTTATTTTTAGAGTAGGGCGAGTGAGGTTCAACAGCCGTGTTAAATGTTCCCAAAAACAGGTTGTTACATAGACATGTCTGAGATCATTGTGGTCAGGCTCTGTGGATTTTATATGACTTTGCTTAATGAGCTAACTTTACACTCAGCATGAAAATAAAGAAATGAGAAAAGGCTGATCAGTACAAGAATTTGATATTTAACCCAAATACAGTTTGAGAAAGCAACGGTACATATAGTACCTACTTCTATGGAACAATGTGTGTATAGCCACATACAGTATATAGCTTGACCCAAAAATGAAAATAATATTGTACAGCTATAATCTCAAAAACACCCAACAAAAGGAAATGCACAGTTTAAATGTACTATGTATAAGCTATAATTTCGGACGATGGGAATGTATTGCTTGCTGTGGTACTACACAACCAATCACGTGAAATGCTGAAAATGTGTGACATGTCAATCACTTGATCAGTGACTACAAAGTCAGTCAAACCGTTAACCAAGAAGGAATGATTCAACCAGGATTCAACCACAAGGGTAAATCATGGTTGGAATGCATTTTAAAAAAGGTAAATACTTCCCGATGATGAAAACAAAAATGTACTAATGTATTGTGTATAATTACATTTTTCATTGTCAAAGAAAGGACACATAGGGCCTGATATTGGATTAAAATAGAATGTGCTAAATAGAGTGGGCAAACTAGACCGCCCTATTTGAAAGACTGTTTGCGTGTATACAGGCTGTGACCATGGAAACACTCATTTCACCACTCATTTATAACATCATATGGGCCAACCTGTGGAGTTTTGTCTTGTTGTTGACAGAAAGCACACACTAATACATATTACATTTTCTGGGCTATGTTAAAGCACGATCCAGACAACAAAGCCTACTTTTAGCATGCCCAAGCTGTTGTGATGATGAATCCGGAATGATTCCACTGCAACAGAAGAATAGTTTTTTGTTTTTTTTCATGTAGGAGATATATTACACTATTAAAACAAATTACACCCTTAAAAAAACAAAACAACATAAAAACAAAGCAATTGCATTTGTTTTAATCAGCCTCTTAAAGGGGAACTGCATTTTTTTTTATTTTGGCTATCGTTCCCAATCCTTATGAGATACAAGACAAAAGTAGATGTGTATTTTTGAACATTTTTTTGCATTGTAATTTGTAACAATCGGCTCGTTCAAGGTGGATAGCAATGCAGCAAATGGGAGCGATCCATTCTGAAAATGCATCCAAATATGCCAACAATACTGGCGCAGTGGAAGAATGGCCGTGCGCGACCCGAGGGTCCCTGGTTCAATCCCCACCTAGTACCAACCTCGTCATGTCCGTTGTGTCCTGAGCAAGACACTTCACCCTTGCTCCTGATGGGTGCTGGTTAGCGCCTTGCATGGCAGCTCCCTCCATCAGTGTGTGAATGTGTGTGTGAATGGGTAAATGTGGAAGTAGTGTCAAAGCGCTTTGAGTACCTTGAAGGTAGAAAAGCGCTATACAAGTACAACCCATTTATTTATTTAATTTATGTTCTGTAACCTATATAATAACCAAGCTGTAGTGACATTATTTTTGTAAGAGGGAACACTGAAGAACTGTTTTGTTTTTTTATCATAGTAGCACATCGCCTTGCGACAACATTAGCCATAAGCTAGCTTCTGCATCAACAGCTTTTGAGTTTGCAGTGCATAACACAATGCAATAGGACACCAATCTCTTACCTAAAAACCTGAGAAAATCATATCACAATATTTCATGTTTTGTTTGTACACCTAAAACTCAACAGCGTATGTACTGTAGTTTTAATAACAAACATGATGTGCTGCATGCATCATGATCAATATTATAGTAACTCACTCAATAGACAGTTTACGTTTGGTCCAGTTGGTTTCGAGTAAGCACGCCATCTATGTTGGCATATCTTGGCTCCAAGTTCCACATTTACCCTGTCAAGTCGAGCCGACCTCACTGTCTTTGGTTCCGTCTGCTCCAACCCTTCACCCTCTGTTTGTGCTCTTGCCTATAAACAGTAGTTCATCCTCTGTATATTCAGCTTCAAAATGATATGGTTGTAAACCCTCATTTGTCCAAAAGTAGTCGCCTTCGTTGTCTATTACCAAGTCTGCCATGATTAGGACACAGTCGCGTTTGTAACTCACATTTGTTGCAGGAAGTTGAAAGTGTACTGCTACGGAAGCGGAAATAAATGCACTGGGGAAATAAAGTCTGGTATTGCTTAAAATGACAAAAATACGGTAAATATTGTACATATTACATATTGTTAAGAATGTGTCTGTTACTACATTATATATATAGACTTGCAGCGTGTATATAAAACATTGATAGAGGATTTTGAAATTGTTTAGAGGGCTTTGAAGGCTACTGTGGTTACTCCCATTAGCCGCAAATTGCGAGCTTTTTTTCATCATCTTTAAAATCCTAAAAAAAAGAAATGTTTTTTTGTCTCTCATAATGTGTTAGGCCTTGGCAAGAATGAGGACTAGGTTGCAGACGGGAAATGATTGACGCAGGCTTTTTATTCAACAGTTTCTGAGAACTCTCTTCAGATAGAGTGAATAAACAAATGGCTAAAAACTCTAGACTTGACACACAAGAGTAAAAAGGAAACGTAGCACAGGGCGAAAAAAAACAATAAACGGAAAATCACTCCCGAGGGAGGAAAAAAAAAAGGCGATAGCAAAATCTATACGGATGTAATAATCAAAAAAATCTACGATTAACTGCACCAAAAGAAAATCGCTCACGAAGAGAAGACAAAAAGCTATAAACAGAACTGCACTATAATGGGCTAAGAAAACTACAAATTAAAGCGCTCCAAGAGGAGGGAAAAAAAGAGGGCAGAGCACTATGAAACAAGCTAAAATAAAAAAGATAAAAAAACTTTACCAAATCAAATTCACTCTTCTTCAGAGGGTACAAAGAAAGCAAAGAATAAAGCAAGGCAATACTTAACGACTTGGACAAGACTGTGGAAGACGGCTGGAGGTACACGATCAGACGATATACCCTGGCAACAAGACAGGGGAAGACGAGGGCTATATCCACATGAGGTAGGGTGACACAGGTGGGCACAATCAGGCAATCAGGAAAGACATCAGACAGGAGGAAAGGCAAGTGGCCTGAAACGAGAGGAGGATTAGACTTTCAACATAAAACAGTAAGTTCGCCAGACAACCCCAAAACAGGACTTCCCTCACCGCTGTGTGACATAATGATTGTAAGTGATAGACAAAATGTAAAAAAATATTGCGGTTCCCCTTTAAGTCATCCGACAGTTATAAAATGTAATTTCCGTAGAGACACATTTTTAATTTTAATAGTACAAATACTGTATGTTGACACACAAATATAAGGCAGATTCACTGTCCATTGTCTGTCTCTGCAGTGCAGTCTCCTCCTGTCTCACAAGTATTTGTGCGTAACTATTAGGGCTGCAAATCTTTGGGTGTCCCACTATTCGAGTCAATATCGATTCTTGGGGTCACGATTCGATTATAAATCAATTTTTTCGATTCAATGCGATTCTCGATTAAAAAACGATATTCTTCCGATTCAAAACAATTCTCTATTCATTCAATACATAGGATTTCAACAGGATCTACCCCAGTCTGCTGACATGCAAGCAGAGTCGTAGATTTTTGTAAAAAGCTTATATAATTGTAAAGGGCAATGTTTTATCAACTGATTGCAATAATGTAAATTTGTTTTAACTATTGAATGAACCAAAAATATGACATATTTTATCTTTGTGAAAATATTGGACACAGTGTGTTGTCAAGCTTATGAGATGGGATGCAAGTGTAAGCCACTGTGACACTATTGTTCTTTTTGTTTTTATTTTTTTTATAAATGTCTAATGATAATGTCAATGAGGGATTTTTATTCACTGCTATGTTGAAATTGTTACTAATATTGATACTGTTGTTGATAATATTCATTTTTGTTTCACTACTTTTGGATTGTTCTGTGTCGTGTTTGTGTCTCCTCTCAATTGCTCTGTTTATTGCTGTTCTGAGTGTTGCTGGGTCGGGTTTGGTTTCGGAATTGGATTGCATTGTTTTGGTATTGATTTTTATTATTTTGTTGGATTGATTAATAAAATAAATAAATAAATAAATAAATAAATAAAATTAAAAAAAATAAATCGATTTTTTAAAAATGAGAATCAATACTGAATCGTACAACGTGAGAATCGCGATTTGAATTTGAATCAATTTTCTCCCATACCCCTAGTGACTATGCTAATTTGCATGGACATTCCAGACATGCACCTGGGGATAAGTTGATTGGCAACACTAAATTGGCCCTAGTGTGTGGATGTGAGTGTGAATGTTGTCTGTCTATCTGTGTTGGCCCTGCGATGAGGTGGCGACTTGTCCAGGGTGTACCCCGCCTTCTGCTCGTTTGTAGCTGAGATAGGCTCCAGCGCCCCCCGCGACCCCAAAGGGAGTAAGCGGTAGAAAATGGATGGATGGATGGATTCCAGACGTGCTAAATACAGACACAAATACAGAGACCGCACACAGTTTAAGGCTTGATAAATCACATTGCATGTGCTTAATGATTATATTTGCATCTCCTCTCAGTATTGTGGGCATTCTAATGGTCAGCATATATGTTGCATATTCATAAGGCAGACACGCTGAAAGGACTACGTTCTCTATTTTGCACATTTAATTTACACATTCCTCAGTGCACATGCTTAGTTGATCAGCTTTGCGTGTGCTGTCAAGTTTGCACGTGTTTGAATAAACGCAAACCTATAGCAGATCAGGCCCATACTGTGTACCATGTGGCAGTTACATGTCTTTGAGTTTCCTTAGCCTCAGAGATGGGTGAGATAGCATCAAAGGATGTGGCGAAGCTCAAAGAAATGACACTTTCCTTTCATAGTTAGCTAAGGTGGCCGGGGCATTTGATTAAGATGCCTGCTGGATCTTTACAATCCGAGCCGTTCCAGTCACATCCAATTTGCAGGACACCCAGGGTTAGACCCTCGACACGCTGGAGGATTAAATATTGCTTATCTGGTCTGTGAAGGCATGGAGGTCCCCCACCAAGTGCATTGCTGGGGAGAGGAACACAACTACATTATACTGTATGTCTCCTCTCACATAGTCCAGATTAAAGATATATAGCAGAAAAAAGATTTAGAGAGTATTTGTTTTGTGTAATTTATTTACCTAACAATATGGAAAAACAAAACTAATTATTTTTTGTTTGCAATACGAGTGATTTTCAGGACTTATGCAGATCCCAAATACACATCTGTAGGTACTAAAAGTAGAGATGTCCGATAATATCGGCAGGCCGATATTATCGGACATCTCTACTACATACATCTAAATGCTTTAAAATGTAATATCGGAAATTATTGGTATCGTTTTTTTATTATCGGTATCGGTATTGTTTTTTTTTTAATTTTTTATTTTATTTTATTTTTTATTTTTTTGTATTAAATCAACATAAAAAACACAAGATACACTTACAATTAATACACCAACCCAGAAAACCTTCCTCTCCCATTCACACTCATTCACACAAAAGAGTTGTTTCTTTCTGTTATTAATATAATGGTTCCTACATTATATATCAATATATATCAATACAGTCGGCAAGGGATACAGTCCGTAAGCACACATGATTGTGTGTGCTGCTGGTCCACTAATAGTACTAACCTTTAACAGTTAATTTTACTCATTTTCATTAATTACTAGTTTCTATGTAACTGTTTTTATATTGTTTTACTTTCTTTTTTATTCAAGAATTTTTTTTAAATGTATTTATATTATTTTATTTATTTTACTTTTTAAAAGGACCTTATCTTCACCATACCTGGTTGTCCAAATTATGTATGATAATGTGTTAATTCCACAACTGTATATATCGGTTGATATTGGTATCGGTAATTAAGGGTTTGGTCAATATCGGAATATCGGATATCGGCAAAAAGCCATTATCGGACATCACTAACTAGCAGGTAAGAAAAGTTGGTTTTGCATAAACTTGCAAAACAAAACGGCAGATAATGTCTGCTGATAGGTGCCATTTTGCGGTCCTTATACACATACCATAATAATACCTTGAGGACGCTAGACGTAATGCTCTGACAACCCATCAAGCGGTGCGGCTTCACAGCTTACCAAAGTCGTACTAAAACATTTTGACTGATTTTTGAGCGTGTAATGTTCTATATTCTCATTGGAACATTTAAAGTGTTGGTGTTGTTTACTGGTGTCATCTTGAAGTCTACATATACAGTATATTTTATGTGGTCACACTTATCACTACATCCTGTACCAAATAAAATAGCTTTGAGGTCGGTAAGAACAACCAGAAATATTCCGTACATTACGCGCACCGGGTTTAAGGCGCACTGTTGATTTTTTAGAAAATTTAATAATTTTAAGTGCGCTTTAAAGTCCGAAAAATATGATTGTGCTCCTCAGGCATATGGCAGCCACACCAGGACTGTAACAGTTTTAATGAATAAGACACAAGCCCCTTTTAAACCAAAACTTGATCCTGGTAAATAGAGTTCTTGAAACCAAAATGTTCCTGTGGCCCCAATGTGGTTTGCGTTACCCCTTACCTCAAAGTTCAGGGTAACTCATACAAATCAGGCTGATGATGGCAAATGAGTGGCATACTTCTATATTGATGCCATGTACTGTGAATATACACACCCTATTAGGTCAGATTATTTTGTTTAATAAAGTGTAACTAATATACAAACGTACAAAAGTAGTAAGATACAATGCAAGATGTGCCTGGAGTTTTACACAATAAGTCAATAAAAGGTTTTCTGGGCATCAAATTTCTCAGTAAATTATGAACTAATGTGGGTCAGGGAAGTCCTTATGGTCCATTCCAGCAGTAGATAATAAATACAAGAATAAAGTACAATAATAAATGTTAGTGTTGATTTAGCTTTAGCCTGTTGACTGATTAGCATAAGCAATCGGTTCATTCGGTTGTACGTCAAATAAACAAAAAGTTTGCCGCTTACTACTGTCACTACATGTCACAAACTATATATTTGAATATTTTAAGGATGTGCCGATTGATCGACCACCGATCAGTATCGGCCATATTTTGTGCAAAAAACGACCCTGAAAATTAATGCCTTTCAAAGCCGATTACCTCTGGATGAAACCAAAATTTTTGACTCTAGGAGCCACATTGGGTCAAAATAATTTGGCCGGAAGCCGGGCTATATATTTGTGGGTGTATATATATATATATATATAAATATATATATATATATATATATATATATATATATATATATATATATATATATATATATATATATATATATATATATATATATATATATATTTTATATATATATATATATATATATATATATATATATATATATATTATGTATATATGGTAACACTTTAGTATGGGGAACATATTCTAAGTAACAAAGACTTAATTTACAGTTATTTGGACACTAGGGGAACATATAAGGGTTAGGGTTAGGGTTACTAATAAGCAATAATTCTGACGTTTTTGAGGGAAGACTCTTAGTTAATGGCTTACTTGTTGTATAATAAGGCCATGCAGAATAAGGCATTAATACATACTAAATAATGACCAATTAAGAACCAATATGTGGCCCTAGTGTGTGAATGTGAGTGTGAATGTTGTCTGTCTATCTGTGTTGGCCCTGCGATGAGGTGGCATATATATGTATATACATATGTGTGTATATATGTATATTATATATATATATATATATATATATATATATCCATCCATCCATGTTCTACCACTTGTATATATATATATCCATCCATTTTCTACCACTTGTATGTATATATATATATATATATATATATATATATATATATATATATATATATATATATATATATGCATGTGTATACATGCATATGTTGACAGTGCACTGCTTCCCCCTCCTGAGGCGGCGGATGATAGTCCAGAATTGCTTCGAAGCCGTCCGGAAGTCGTTCTCCATGGCTTCTCTGAATTCCTCCCATGTCCGAGTTTTGCTGCTGACGTCAACGGGGGATGTTGTAGATCGGTGGAAGCAATACTTTGAAGACCTCCCCAATCCCACCTACATGTCTTCCAATGAGAAATCAGTTCCTGGGGACTCTGTGGTTGGCTGTCCTATTTCTGGGGCCTTGAGGTTGCTGAGGTAGTTAAGAAGCTCCTCTGTGGCAGGGCCCGGGGGTGATTAGAGATCCGCCCTGATTTCCTTAAGGCTCTGGATGCTGTGAGGCTGTCGTGATTGACAAGACACAGCATTACGTGGACATCAGGGGCGGTGCCTCTGGATTGGCAGACTGATGTGGTGGTTCCTCTATTTAAAAATTGGAACCGTAGGGTGTGTTCTAACTATCAAACTCCTCAGCCTTCCTGGTAAGGTCGATTCAAGTGTACTGGATAGGAGGCTACTTTGGATAGTCGAACCTCGGATTCAGGAGCAGCAGTGTTGTTTTCGCTCTGGTCATGGAACTGTGGACCAACTCTATACTCTCGGCAGGATCCTTGAGGGTGAATGGGACTTATCCCCACATGGAGAGAATGTGGTATCCAGTCTGTCATACATGATAAACTTGTATTCGCTGTACCTCTTTTATTGCTGACTAAACGGACAATGATGTTCAGTGTAACTATGGTAACTGAACTGCATCTGCTTAAGTCCGACACTGTACAAAAGCCAAGGTCTCAACAACTGGATAACAACAATATAAGATGCAACTCAATCAACTAAAGGAATGCTTTTCAACATGAAGCATGGAATGAAATGTGGCGCAGTTCAAGCTTATCAAGCCTTAATAAATACATTAACATTACTCGTACTGGGCCAGTTCATAGTAAAATCTGAGGAGGCAAGCACAAATGTACCTATAGTTGTACCTCGCTTAAGAGTGCCCCAGCTCACAAGATGTTTAGGATACAGACTGTCTCTCAGCTACTTGTTATGCTGTATGTTGAGAGCAAAAATGTTGATTATGAGCCTCCCAAACGATAGTTGGCTGCCCTAAGATCCGACCAGACACTGGAAAATCTGCTGATGGAGCTCAAAGGTGAGACCATAGATGTCTGCTCTTAAAGGTATATTAAGTACAATAGTATTACATTACTACATAAAACTACTGTAGTTATTCGTGCTACTTTATATTGTATTGCTTTTAATACACATTTTGTTTTCTAGAAGTTTGTTTTTCTTCTTAAAAACATGTTACACATTACACCATTAGAGATTCAATTAAACCTGTGAGACAAGGTTGCACTGTCCCTTCTATATATTATTTTGTAGGAAAGTCCAAATCAACATATTTGACCTTCAATACGATCCAATTTTTTGACCTTAAATTCAATCAGATTTTCGAGTCCCAATCTGATACTTAGAATAGATAATGCAGTGTTCCCCATACAGTATATTCTTCCACCTGTGGTGCGCCGTGCGTATGCATTATTTTGCATTCCCTGCTCATTAATTATCTTCTTTTTTTATTTTTTGTTGTTTTTTGGACAGCCCTTTGTTTGCCACTTGCCTGTGTATGAAAATTGCTGTATAAGTAATGTTTGATTTAATTATATTTATTAATTGAGCTGCAAAGTCAATGCTTTCCACTGCTGTCAGTAAAAAATAAAAAATAAATAAAAATGTCAGTTTGTTTTGTTAAATAGGTTTTTAAAACATTAGATAATGTCACACATTTTTAAAATTACGAACCAAAATGTATCCACAAACACTTGATAGATCATTTAGATCAGAGATTCTCAAACTGTGGTACCACTAGTGGTACGCGGGGCTCTATCTAGTGGTACCCCAAATAATTATGTAAATATGTCATGTGTAAGGAGTTCATTATTGATGATAATTGTGCATTGTGTGTAATGTTACAGTCCCCAAAAATATTAAATATACCTGTTAATTAAAACCTCTGCCTTGTTCTTAATGAGTACTTTGGCCTACTGATATACTGTATTTTCTTATTGGTCGTTGTGGTGGTACTTGGAGAGCCAAGTTTTTTCTGAGGTGATATTTGATGAAAAAAGTTTGAGAACCACTGACTTAGATGATGACATCATACGTAGTCATGCCCCTATACAAATTAGGAAATTACGTCATATGCATCGACAACCAAACTAATCTAATTCAGTCTTGTGGAAAACTGTTATAGAAATAAAAATGTTTTATGGCTAGTAACTAAAGTAAACACCTTATTCAATTTAGTGATATAATGGATTTAAATTAGATGATGTATCAAATTTGTGGTATTGAATTAGTTACATACCTTTTTTTCAAACAGAATAAAGTGGCGAGTGCAAAGATCAATAAACAAAAGCACAAACTACTGTTGGCTCCAATTTAAATTATTTAGGTTTAGCCATCAAAACATTCCCGTATCCATAGACTTACTGGCTGAGTTTGAAAACAATAACAAAACCAACCAACAAATTATGTCATAATAATAAAAACAAGAAAAATAAAAAAAACTTCACAATATCAGATATAAATAGAATCCACATTTGGAACGATCGCCCCTATTTTAGATTGGAGCTTTAGCGCTTAGCTTCTTGTGTCGTCCTGCCCAGTGTGGGTGTGCAGCATGCATAGCCGTACCTCTTCCTCTAGTCTCCCAGTGATAATATACTTGGAATAAACTTTCTTTATTCCCTGCCAAAGTGGGGATGGTTAGTATCTTAGAAAGTGCTCTGCACTGTGGATAGACGACACATTCTTGCAGTTTGCTCTCACATTTGAGCCGGTGTTCTGGCAAGACAGACACCATCCTGGTATTTATGCAACTCCTACATGTTTGTAACAAGGAATATGGAAATGCAATTGCGTGCATCTCTTTTGAAGGAATATTTCACATGACTACAATCTCTAGCCTGTAAACAGGTAAAAAGGTAACTATTGGTGTCCCAAACTGGTTGCGTGATTGGGATCGGGACATCTCTATTTTTTACTGTATTTATAGATACATCTATGTCCTGCCTAATCCCTAACCAATTCCTACAACTGGAAAGAGTTCATTGAGAGACGCTTTCCAGCTTTAGTGCCTCCCTATTGTATTTGAACCAAAATTATTCATCCTTGTTATTCATGCTTCTCAATTCTCACAAGTTCATTATTAATTTAGGCTGTTTAGTAAGTCTGAGATACAACAGCTCTAAGTCAAGTTATCACAACTCCCCTCATTCCATATGGTGAGGGGAAAACGGAAATGCAGCAGCCATGGAGAACCAGGGGAGTGAGAATGTAATCTTGGTGTGTACAGTGGCAGAGGAGGTCGGGGACGCCAGATGGTGTTTTAAAAAGCTTAGCTAGGAAAGCTTTGGGTCTACGATCCCAAAGATCTACAAACGGACTCAGTTCCTCTCACCACATACAATCTCTACCATGGTGTTTAAACACATTCCTTCATTTTCACTCTGCAAGACAAAGTGCCATCAAAAGCAAAATGTGATGCTCTGGAAGTGACATAAAGAAGTCTGTCAATGTAGGGCAGGGGTTCGTAAAACACTCCTTCATTTAGCCTGGAGTTCAGAAAAATCAACTTAACTCTGCGGGTAGCAGATAGAGAGTAAGGGAGGAGCCGCGGCAGCTTCAGAAGACATCCGTGACAGTTTAGAGCATATTCTGCCCTGGGGTTCCTCTGGGACTTAGCCCTCCAGAAGAAGCACTTTGAAAAGTCGCTTATGAGATATTTCACTGGAATCATCAGCTTTTGCTTATATAAGCGACATATATGAAGGAAAGACTTATGAAAAACCAGGGGATTTAGAAAGGGAAATGGAACAGGTAACAACAGGTATTTGGACATATTAGGAGTGCGTCACAGATGGTGAAATGGATATGAAATGGCACTCATAATAATTTAAAAAAAGTGTAATTTCAAGAGGAGTCATACTTCTTGAAAGAAAAACACATATACATACACACGTATTCACACACTCACACACACAAAGACTAAATCCAGCTGTCATTATAGCAAATTACGTTGCTCTGGAAACCGTTTTATTGCAGGAACCTTTTTCAGGAATGTTCCTATTTACACTAGGTTTATGAAATAATCCACTGAGAATCCACCAAAAATTAGCCGGATAAAAAAAAAAAAGTTTCACCAGCGACCATAAAAGTTCAGGGTGGGATCTCTGGACTTGTTTAATAGTTCCTTGAACTATTGGGGCTTATCTGTGCTGAAGAACACTGCAGTGTTTCTACTGCAAACGTGTTTGTTATTTTTACAAGCTTAATTTTTGTACATGAGTACAAATTAATGGGCTCTTTTAAACATAGTTAGAGGAACATATGCATATACATATTTATAAATACTGTGTGTTTATATACAGTACAGGCCAAAACTTTGGGCACACTTTCTCATTCAATGCGTTATTTCACCAAAAAGGTGAAATAATTGAAAACGTGTTTTATATTCTTGTTTCTTCAAAATAGCCACCTTTTGCTCTGATTACTGCTTTGCACAGTCTTGGCATTCCCTCGATGAGCTTCAAGCACACCTGTGAAGTGAAAACCATTTCAGGTGACTACCTCTTGAAGCTCATCGAGAGAATGCCAAGAGTGTGCAAAGCACTAATCAGAGCAAAGGGTGGCCATTTTGAAGAAACTTGAATATAAAACATGTGTTCGGTTATTTCACCTTTTTTGTTAAGTACATAACTCCACATGTGTTCATTCATAGTTGTGATGCCTTCAGTGACAATCTAAAATCATGTCATGAAAATAGAGTCATGAAAATAAAGAAAACGCATTGAATGAGAAGTTGTGTCCAAACATTTGGCCTGTACTGTATGTATGTATATATATATATATATATATATATATAGTCTATGCAATTTAATCTATCCGAGTTTAATATATCCGAGATATACCCGTAGACAGCGATGTACAAAATGTGTAACATGCAAATATTAAGTGGGGAGAGTGGGGAAGGACAATGCAGTTGGAGCAGCAGAACAAAGCAAATGTGCAGCTCTCGCTGTTTGTCGCAGACATGGAGCGACAGAAGTAAAAGGTCTCTAAACACAATAACAGTCTCCAATAACACCATAAAAAGATGGTAGATTTGTTGTTAGTTGTTAGAAATAGAGAAACAATCACTAAAAGGATTGGAAAAGTCTCTGGAAACTTGAAATATTCTCAACAAAGAACAATATACAATAAGCAGCAACAATTGAAATATAGATATAAGAAAACATATACAGTATGTCAATATAAGTTAATAACACAGGTGTGTTTTAAAATGTGTGTATAACTTTATTATAGCCTTTTTAAAGATAATATATGCATCATTGCAGAATATGCAAATGATATGATGATATCATATTGACCACCCCACTAGCCACTCCCCCACCACCATAGGTATGTTGGCAAGTTGGGGGAAACCTTGTACAGTACCTTAATACATATATGCATAGTTGCATTGCAACTGTAAAAATAATACAGTAAGAGGAGATCATATTATATTATCTCGGTGACTTAGAAATTGTTTGATGTGTCACAATGTAGTTATTTTTATAAAACCGTAATGGTTCTCATAACATTTTCTACATCTGAGCTTACATTTTGATCAAAGCGTGTTTAGATTTTGTGCAGTTTAGAATAACTGATCATAGAGTCTGTGATACAAAATGGAAGACATTGAAGAGGTGTGACACATTATTTAGTGCCAACAATTGACATGCCAATTCATATTGGGGAGTGTGCATCAATGGAAAGGCATGGAAATACCAATGCTTGCATCATGATACAGATTACATCACTTAAAAAACAAAACAATTTGTAGTATGTATGTAACTATAACTGTTTTTGACTGAATGTATTTTCCGAGTTGTATTCTGTTACAATTTAGTTATGCAATGCAGTGAAATGTGGATCATCTGCATAACATTTGACATTGGGTGTACAAAAAAACCCAACACAAAATGGTAGCAGGGGATTTTGTATCAGAGCTCAAAGGACTCCCAGTTGCTGATGAATCAGTTAGACCTCTAAAATTGGCAATGCACTTTCAAGCTCCTGGTGCATCACAACTGACACAGAATGTAATAGTAGTGCTCTAAAAATGTTCTGTCAGTTTCCCCTAAGCGGTACACATTTAATACTCTGAGGTGGCTTAAGACAAAAATAACCTTCATTTTCCACATTAGTTTCTATTAAACAGCACCTCTAGGTGATAACAGAAATGTATTACTTGTCATTTTACCCGTTTTAATGGAACAAGCTTCAGCTCAAACTGATTAACTTGTGCTGCTAATTTAGCCGCGGAAAATAAATGTTTGTGAATTTGACCCCATCTTTGGAAAACAGGTCCATAAACTACAGGTTGACAATTAAACACAAACCTGTTAGGCAGAATACAAATACAAAACCCTGTGTGGGTGCACTGTGCATCATTGCAGATGCAATGGGGGAGGACCACTTAGTGAGACTGTACTCCAAGTGTCATTGAAACCATGAAATAAATATGTGAGATGAGTAATGGTTTGTCACAACTAATGAAAAGACCATTTCATTGTGTCAGTGTGCAGAGAATGGAGACATATTTTATTGCATGCTTTGGGAACATCTTGATACAATCTTAATAAGCAGCATTATTTTGTAAAATATATCGAAACCAATTTTTTGGGTCAAACAGAATGATGACCAGCTGGCCACATTCATTAAGTAATTTCAATTTTAAGATATATGCATGCACATCATAAATACTTCTGTATAATTGTTCAAAAGACCTTATTTAGCTGGACAAATGGCCTTATTGGACTTATGTACAAATTGTTTAATCTACATTAACATCAAAACGCAAAAGTCAAAGACTTAAAAAAACTTTTGAGCTTTCGTGCTCAGTCATGGCTTTATTCTCCCGTTTGTGCTTAAGAGCTTTTTACACGCATGAAGTTACACACGTTTCTCTTATTTGTATTCTCCCATCCAGCCTCCAGACAGACAAGTCATGTATGAAGGCGGGCTCAATGCTAATGAGACGGAATTGACCATGACACATTTTATTTTTAGATGTGCAGAATAATTAAATATGATGTCTCCAATTGAAGTGATCAGAATAGATTCGATAGCTTTCTGGAAGTCTTTTTTCATTTATTACATGAGGTGTACACGGCATCCAAACTTCAAGTGCAATAAAATGTTTCACTTTCCTGGGGCGCTGGACATATTGCAGTCTCAGAAGTGCGTAAGAACAAAAGTACTTAAGTCGACGGGAGAATACGCGGAAATCCAGATTTGACTTGGCACATTTAAGGGTTGCTCCACCCAGAGTGCACATCTTGGATGAAGGTGCAAAGTGACAGACCCAAGTTGACAGGGGATAATACGCAATTGTGCAGCTTTTTTTTATTTTAGCACATCAGAGAACATAGGGCCCTTGAAGAACTAGAACAAGCTGATTGATTTACTTATGTCTTAGTTTTCATCTGGTAAGATTCTTAAAATTGTTCTTCAATGGTCAAATTTTGTTGGTTAATAATATTTGTCCATTCCTTAAAGGGGAACATTATCACCAGACCTATGTAAGCGTCAATATATACCTTGATGTTGCAGAAAAAAGACCATATATTTTTTTAACCGATTTCCGAACTCTAAATTGGTGAATTTTGGCGAATTAAACGCCTTTCTATTATTCGCTCTCGGAGCGATTACGTCACATCGGGAAGCAATCCGCCATTTTCTCAAACACCGAGTCAAATCAGCTCTGTTATTTTCCGTTTTTCGACTGTTTTCCGTACCTTGGAGACATCATGCCTCGTCGGTGTGTTGTCGGAGGGTGTTACAACACGAACAGGGACGGATTCAAGTTGCACCAGTGGCCCAAAGATGCGAAAGTGGCAAGAAATTGGACGTTTGTTCCGCACACTTTACCGACGAAAGCTATGCTACGACAGAGATGGCAAGAATGTGTGGATATCCTGCGACACTCAAAGCAGATGCATTTCCAACGATAAAGTCAAAGAAATCTGCCGCCAGACCCCCATTGAATCTGCCGGAGTGTGTGAGCAATTCAGGGACAAAGGACCTCGGTAGCACGGCAAGCAATGGCGGCAGTTTGTTCCCGCAGACGAGCGAGCTAAACCCCCTGGATGTCTTGGCTCACACCGTCCCTTATGCCACCGAAGATGATCAAGAGAAGAATATCGACCCCAGCTTCCCTGGCCTGCTGAAATCAACTCCAAAACTGGACAGATCAGCTTTCAGGAAAAGATAGCGGATGAGGGTATGTCTACAGAATATATTAATTGATGAAAATTGGGCTGTCTGCACTCTCAAAGTGCATGTTGTTGCCAAATGTATTTCATATTCTGTAAACCTAGTTCATAGTTGTTAGTTTCCTTTAATGCCAAACAAACACATACCAATCGTTGGTTAGAAGGCGATCGCCAAATTCGTCCTCGCTTTCTCCCGTGTCGCTGGCTGTCGTGTTGTTTTCGCTTGCATACGGTTCAAACCGATATGGCTCAATAGCTTCAGTTTCTTCTTCAATTTCGTTTTCGCTACCTGCCTCCACACTACAACCATCCGTTTCAATACATGCGTAGTCTGTTGAATCGCTTAAGCCGCTGAAATCCGAGTTTGAATCCGAGCTAATGTCGCTATACCTTGCTGTCCTTTCCGCCATGTTTGTTTGTATCGGCATTACTATGTGACGTCACAGGAAAATGGACGAGTGTATATAACGATGGTTAAAATCAGGCACTTTGAAGCTTTTTTTAGGGATATTGCATGATGGGTAAAATTTTGAAAAAAACTTCGAAAAATGAAATAAGCCACTGGGAACTGATTTTTAATGGTTTTAACCCTTCTGAAATTGTGATAATGTTCCCCTTTAACATCAAAACGCAAAAGTCAAAGACTTAAAAAAACTTTTGAGCTTTCGTGCTCAGTCATGGCTTTATTCTCTTGTTTGTGCTTAAGAGCTTTTTACAAGTTACACACGTTTCTCTTATTTGTATTCTCCCATCCAGCCTCCAGACGGACCCAGTCATGTATGAAGGCGGGCTCAATGCTAATGAGACGGAATTGACCATGACACATTTTATTTTTAGATGTGCAGAATAATTAAATATGATGTCTCCAATTGAAGTGATCAGAATATATTTGATAGCTTTCTGGAAGTCTTTTTTCATTTATTACATGAGGTGTACACGGCATCCAAACTTCAAGTGCAATAAAATGTTTCACTTTCCTGGAGCGCTGGACATATTACAGTCTCAGAAGTGCGTAAGAACAAAAGTACTTAAGTCGCCGGGAGAATACGCGGAAATCCAGATTTGACTTGGCACATTTAAGGGTTGCTCCACCCAGAGTGCACATCTTGGATGAAGGTGCGTAGTGACAGACCCAAGTTGACAGGGGATAATGCGCAATTGTGCAGCTTTTTTTATTTTAGCACATCAGAGAACATAGGGCCCTTGAAGAACTAGAACAAGCGGATTGATTTATTTATGTCTTAGTTTTCATCTGGTAAGATTCTTAAAATTGTTCTTCAATGGTCTCTCTGTAAAACTTCACATTATTGTTCTCAAATTTTGTTGGTTAATAATATTTGTCCATTCCTTAAAGCCGTTTTAATGGTTTAAGACAAACACTACATTTCTTCCAATTCAGGTGCTTTGGTACCAAACCATTACTGTGTTCATAGAACCATAATACAACCGTATGGCAGGAGTTCCCCCAAACACTGAAAAAGAAAGTCTCAGGACACTTGATGTGCACTCATGAATAAATACAAACACATACACAGCTGCCTTCTCACATGAACATACATGCAAACTGGTCCTATCTGAAGCATCCGAGCACAGACACACAAAAAACAAAATGTTCCATTTGGCAGAACGGCAATTAGTGTGAGAAGGAAGGTTGGGGTAATATAGAAGGCATCATGGGGACGGGGAGGAGGAGTTATAGCATAAGATAATGTTAAATAATTAATTTAAAAAGTGCCAGATAGACCTCGAGGTTACCAGTGTGAGCGGGTTACAGCTGGCTAGCTCATTCTGCTGAGCTACATATCTCATAACGAACATCATATGGGTAGTTTGGGCTGGCGGGTGAGGATTAAGTCGAGCACTTTAAAGACCCAGTGTTGCACTAGCAAAGTATCTATTCATAGGGAGACTAGAAATGTATCAAATCAGATACAATATGAAGGCAAGTTTATTTATGGCCCTTAAAGGGGAACATTATCACAATTTCAGAATGGTTAAAACCATTAAAAATCAGTTCCCAGTGGCTTATTTTATTTTTCAAAGTTTTTTTCAAAATTTTACCCATCACGCAATATCCCTAAAAAAAGCTTCAAAGTGCCTGATTTTAACCACCCGTCCATTTTCCTGTGACGTCACATAGTGAAGCCAACACAAACAAACATGGCGGAAAGAACAGCAAGCTATAGCGACATTAGCTCGGATTCAGACTCGGATTTCAGCGGCTTAAGCGATTCAACAGATTACGAATATATTGAAACGGATGGTTGTAGTGTGGAGGCAGGTAGCGAAAACGAAATTGAAGAAAAAACTGAAGCTATTGAGCCATATCGGTTTGAACCGTATGCAAGCGAAACCGACGAAAACGACACGACAGCCAGCGACACGGGAGAAAGCGATGACGAATTTGGCGATCGCCTTCTAACCAACGATTGGTATGTGTTTGTTTGGCATTAAAGGAAACTAACAACTATGAACTAGGTTTACAGCATATGAAATACATTTGGCAACAACATGCACTTTGAGAGTGCAGACAGCCCAATTTTCATCAATTAATATATTCTGCAGACATACCCTCATGTCAGCAGGCCAGGGAAGCTAGAGTCGATATTCTTCTCTTGATCATCTTCGGGACGGTGTGAGCCAAGACATCCAGGGGGTTTAGCTCGCTCGTCTGCGGGAACAAACTGCCGCCATTGCTTACCGTGCTACCGAGGTCCTTTGTCCCTGAATTGCTCACACACTCCGGCAGATTTCTTTGACTTTACCATTGGAAATGCATCTGCTTTGAGTGTTGCAGGATAACCACACATTCTTGCCATCTCTGTCGTAGCATAGCTTTCGTCGGTAAAGTGTGCGGAACAAACGTCCAATTTCTTGCCACTTTTGCATCTTTGGGCCACTGGTGCAACTTGAATCCGTCCCTGTTCGTGTTGTTACACCCTCCGACAACACACCGACGAGGCATGATGTCTCCAAGGTACGGAAAACAGTCGAAAAAACGGAAAATAACAGAGCTGATTTGACTCGGTGTTTGAGAAAATGGCGGATTGCTTCCCGATGTGACGTCACGTTGTGACGTCATCGCTCCGAGAGCGAATATCAGAAAGGCGTTTAATTCGCCAAAATTCACCCATTTAGAGTTCGGAAATCGGTTAAAAAATTATATGGTCTTTTTTCTGCAACATCAAGGTATATATTGATGCTTACATAGGTCTGGTGATAATGTTCCCCTTTAATCACAGTGATGGCACCACACCGTCACGTGTACAGTAATTGTAATATATGCAACTGGTTGCTGACACAACTATGTTTATGTACATCCCTTTTTCCACATAGAGTTGCCCAGCAGTCCAGGTGGTCAGTTCACATTCCGACCATTACCGCCACCTCCCCCACCACCCCACGCCTGCACCTGTGCCCGCCCGGCCCCTTATACTCAAGTCAGTCTGCAGAGGAAGACCATGCCAACGCGATGTCAGGCCACCCAGGGCGTCCAGGGGCCAGACACCGGTTCAAGCACGGACCAGGCGCAGCTTCATGACAGCTGGGTGCTGAACAGCAACATTCCCTTAGAGACCAGGTAAGAAAATGCCGCGCATGGGAAAACATTGTTGTCTTGACCTCAAAATTGTTGAATGTACGTTGAAGTTTCATTTGAACAAATGAAACCTCAGCATACATTCAACTTCACATTTGGAACAGACATAGAGCTGTCTTTTCCAAAATGCTTTCAGTCCAAATCTAAGGATTTGTCTTTTATAAATGACTGTTCAAATAAGTGGCTCTTCAAGGCAATCGCTACTTCAATTTAATGTCATTTGATTAAGGTATTTCTTTAATCTCACAAATGAGAGCCATTACATTAAAGACAACGGTTTCATCAGGACTTGGCAACTCTTCACAATATCTGTGAAGAACAATTAGGTAAAGAACTTTATTTGGATGTTTTGAAAGTGTACAAAAAAAGTGGAGCAGCACACAAGCCTCATGGGTAATATAACAAGTCTTTGCACACCATCAAAGCCATTGTGGATCTCTCAGGTTTTTTAGGATTCTCTTACCACACCTCTGAAACTCCACCAAGGGACTATTATGAGTTAATACCTCCCAAAACAAAACCAAGTATCTAGCACAAATCCTCTTTTTGGGAACATATTGAAATTCCACCTCCAGCTGTGGCACCTGGAAAAACATTTTTTTTTCCAAATGCTCAGCTATGAGGTTATGGGTTTTCATCCCATCAAACTGAATTAGGTATTTCCCAGGTGCATAAGTAATAGTTGATCATGGAGTTATTCTGCACGTTCTCATTTGTGAGGCTGATTTTGAGAAGGAAGCAGCAAGGTGCAAACTAACTTTAACTTTAATATGTTTGCATGTTTAATGAGACCTCGGTGTGGCTGAAGTCTGGCATTGAGGGTGCGATTGGCAGGCTGCCACACGAGAAGAAGCAGTTTTAATAAGTTATGCATTAGACCATAATTAGATCTTATCTCATTTAAAGGAAAGACTAAGAATAGAATCAAATTAGATTCAGTGACCATTTAAATGAATCATCAGCCCAACTAGTGTCATTATACGGACGTGTCAGAAGTGCATTGTAACTAGGGATGGCCGGAGACCATTTGTGTAACATATACTGATACCAACCTACATTTTTATTTTTGTTAGATTTACAATGTGTATGCTTGTACTTTTCTCAATACAAACATAAAAAAAAAACGTTTTAAAACTCTGCAACAATTTGTTGCATAATTTTTGTTATACTATGTTTATGTTGTCATCCCTGGAAGGAAGCAATTTAATTGCCCACATGTTGTGCAACACTGCTGCTTTTTATTCAAACTTTGTAAACACACATAGCTTTTAAAAGCTTTTTCGATTGGTCCCAGCGGTCCCAGCAGCACTTTTCAAAGATTCAAAGTAAAATATAATAAAATAAAATGTTGTACTAATGCAGCAATCTTGACAATTACTTCAGTTAGTATGGCTTAAAATACAAATATTGACATATCCACTTGAAAACAGTATTTGCCCTTTTAAGGCACTCACTAAATTAAAATACATTTGGTCACATCAAAATCAGAGATGGATTGTTTTTCTAAAATATAAAAATTTTAGCCTTTAGCCCATTATTATTATGATAATTAATTGAAATTAATGTCCACCAAGTGAAATACAATTAATCATTGTTTAGTGCTATTACTTATACCAGTGGTTCTTAAACTTTTTTCCACCAAGTATCACCTCAGAAAAGGCTTGGCTCTCCAAGTACCAACATAATGACCAACATTAAAATACAGAAGCATAGTTGGCCTAAGTATTCATTAAAAACAAGGCAGATGTTTTATTTAACCAGTATATTTATCATTTTAGCCACTTTTACATTATAAACCATTTGAAAAGTCACACTGTGTTTGAATTAGGGTTGTACGGTATACCGCTGTCCTAATGAATTGGAAATGGTACCATACTACCTTTGAAAAATACCAGTACGGTTTATGATGCTGTGCGGCGGTGACAAAGCCGAGGCGCATGATGTTGAGTGTCAAAACGCACACACAAAGTGCATACAAGCAATAACATCGTGGATGGGAAGAATGGCAAAAAAACAACAATCCTACTTGTTAATAAATAAGGTGCGTGAAGCGCAATATAGAGGTACCGTATTTTTTGGACTATAAGTCGAAGTTTTTTTCATAGTTTGGCCGGGCTCCAGTGCGACTTATATATGTTTTTTTCCTTTTTTATTATGCATTTTCGGCAGGTGCGACTTATACTCCGGTGCGACTTATACTCCGAAAAATACGGTATTTGGGCTTCAAAACAAAAAACAGAAAAATATAACACTTTTAACAGGGAGCGCCGCGCTGTAAGTTCTGCTTTAAGACACGCCTCACCAAATAAGGCGATTAGTATCAACACCTTTGCTTCAAACTTAGGTAAATCATTTAATAATAAGCATTCAGATGTGCACAAGGAGTTAAAAATAGTGACAGGTATTAATTGTTGTTGGACCTTTCTTGCTGTTCGGCTCCCATGCAGACCGTAGTCGAGGAGCACAGGGCAGACGTTCCCTCTAGGGCCGATGTTTTCGTCGGGCAAAACACCCTTCCCTTTCCTTGGCAGTGGGTCTGCTCAGCTCTGCTTTCGGGTCAGACGAGGTCATCGAGTCGTGACAATATTGTTAGATTTGCAGGACACAACCAGACCCGTTCATTACTCGACGGCGCAGAGCACGCGCTCCCTCTCTTTCTTTACTCGCTCATTCACTCAATGACATCACTCAGCCAACACATTGCCATTCCTGCAAACACACTCACACACACAGACACACTCACACACACACACACACTACTCTCATGAGTTAACCAGCTCCCCTGCTGTGCACATGTAGAAACGTAGACGTGCACACAGCTGCTTGGCTTGATGCCAAATAATAGCAGAGCTAAAACCGCCCTATTAGCATCAACTAATACAAATGAAATGACTGAATTATGTAACAAATTCCTACAATTTGTCATGACTTGGACTATGGTGTGGTTTGTTCTCCCGAGGTGCAAGTGAATTGGACTGGTCACGGCATGAAGGTAAATACATAATTTAATAATAACACTCAAACGAACAAAAGGCGCGCTCAAGGCGGATGTACAAACTTGACTAATGAAAACAAAAGACTTGCACGGGGGCAAAAAACTATGAACAATTAAACAAAACACTAACTGTGGCATGAATCGAAACAAAACTTACTTGGCATGGACATGAAGTGCGCAGCGGAGGACAGAGTGTGACAGGGGGCATAAATGCGGGGCTGTCGTCAGGTCGAACAACAGAAAATGAATTAATTTAAATACTATGGACATGATTAGTGAAAGCAGGTGCGTGACTCAAAACGTGAAACAGGTGCGTGACGTGACAGGTGAAAACCAATGGTTGCTATGGTGACCAGACAAGGGAGTGAAAAGACAGAAACTAAACAAAACATGACTTAAAACAAAACATGATAATACAGACATGACACCATTTGTGTTTTATCTTTAACAATGTGTGTCTTGCCTGCTACATGGCTTATCTGTGTACATTAATCCATAGTTTTCTTTTTAGTATTTACTAATAATTGTAGTTTTCTTAAAGCACAGACCAGGATTGGCAACCATAAATCATGAAACATGTAACATAATGTCAATACAGCTTTTTATTATATTCTAACCTGATATTTGATTATGGCAGACTATATGTAATATGGAAAATTGTAAATTGTTCTTTGAGTGCAACAAGAAAAGCCCAATGTGTTTAATGCCTTTCAATTTCTATTTTAACCTTTTAAAATGGTTCTTTTGCAATAGGAAACATATGTTCAATGTATTGTAAGATTTCCTGTTAAAATAAAGCCAATATTTACTTTTTTTGTAGTTCCCTTTACTTTGAAAAGTTTTGAAAAGTATCAAAGTATCAATATAAATGCTGGTACTGGTACCAAATTATTAGTATCGGGACAACCCTAGTTTGAAAATAGGAAAATAAAACACTGTACTTTAATAATGTGAATCTTTTGGCATACTAATAATACACGTACTACAGAGAATCACTGTATTCTACATTTCAGAAGTTAATGGCTACTATTTTATTAGTGAAATAGCTTTATCTTACTTGGTACCTCCTGTTCTCGTATTTAGTTATATGTTCATTCAGAGCTCATTCCAATATAGAGGATAATAACATGTATAAACAGTACAAATATAATATAAAATATATAAAATATGACCCCGAAAGGGACAAGCAGTAGAAAATGGATGCATGGATGGATGCTTTGACCTTTATTCAAAAAGTAAAAAACAAATCAGGTCTTGTCAAGAACAGGGCCATTTTCCTTTATGCATAATATATCATCCACATACAAATATATAATTCACATATAACAATTTATATTGAAATGTATTGATTAAGAATTTTTCAAGTGTGCAAAGATTTCCTTTTCGGCTGTACTGCTCTTTTTAGTGTGACCACTTTGTGCAGGGGTAGAGTTATGGCTCGTCAATATTTCTTACAGGTCTCACATTGGGTGTTTATAAAGGAATACTTGATATAAACACTATAGTCCAGTGACCGATTCGTTGCCTTTTCTTCATATCACTACCAAAACATGACAATGTATACACACATCTCTCATATACTGTATCTGCATGGGTATACCTTGTGAATAGCCCTAGGGCAGTAGACTTTTCAGAAAAGCATGCAGGATCTCTCATTTACTTCCTGTCTCAGGGGAAATTTGCTCCCCAATATAGGAGTTCTGAGCTTCCTGGGCATCAGATATTGTCTGAGATGATCAAAAGCAGTGAACTGGAAAGAACAGTGAAACATTTTTAAAGCGCGAGAAGACTTTCAATCCCTGCGGTTTGGCAAATATAACTAAATATAAATCCTGTTTTTATTAATGTGTATTGATAATTAATCATTTTTGACAGTGAAGTGACCCCAGCATAGTGAACATCCCATGAGCATTTGTCATGTCTTTGTCTGTTC
Source organism: Nerophis lumbriciformis (assembly GCF_033978685.3). NCBI lineage: Eukaryota > Metazoa > Chordata > Actinopteri > Syngnathiformes > Syngnathidae > Nerophis > Nerophis lumbriciformis. Next base: position 17,236,861 of record NC_084582.2, on the reverse strand, counting down.
TTGTTTTCTGTGTGTGTGTGTGTGTGTGTGTGTGTGTGTGTGTGTGTGTGTGTGTGTGTGTGTGTGTGTGTGTGTGTGTGTGTGTTTATCTCCTTTTAGACTTGAACTAGCATTGACCCTTAGGGCTGTGTGGCTGCTTCATGTGCAGCCTCTGTGTCCCCCATTTGACTCCCAGCCTTCAGCCCATGCTGAATGGGTGGATGGGCAGAGCAAGGGAGGCCAACAGAGAAGGATGGCTGTCATCTGTCTCTCGTGTAAAACTGCCACGAGGCCACATAAGTTAGACAAAGGGAGCAGGAGAAACACAATGAAAGACTGACAGCCTGACATCGTGAACAAGAGAAAGAGGAACCTTCAAATGAATCCAGTCTGTTTCTGGGTCTTAAAAACTAAACAAAATCCAAACCCTGCCATTGAAAGGATATTTTTCTGCACTATATGTTGTCCCTCGCAACATTGCACTTTCAAGTTTGCAGCTTCACTCTCTCGCAGATTGATTTTTTTCAAGCATGTTCTATGTATTTTTGGCCGATATTCAGCATTTCAAGCGTACAATGGCTAATGAACTCGAACATATCAATACTACAATGGTATTAGTCACTAGATGAGACCAACTCAATAAGAGTGCACTGTTCAGTCGCCCATTGGCTTTGCCTCTTGCAGCACTATTGGATTAAGCGAGTGTAAAGGTAGCTATGTAGGTGTTACTTAATGTTTAGAGTGCTCTCATAATGTTCAAAACCGTATTTAGAAGGTTTTAAACCAGCTTTCTTTGTGGTAATGCATTTACCATGGTCAGGCCCGAAACCAAATAACAGCGAAAAAGCAGGGTTTACGATAAAAGTATTTTGATGTAACCTGACTCTCGCCAGATACCTGTAGTTCACTGAGCTCCACACAAGAATCTGGGACTTCTCAATAGGAGATGTATTTCCTAGGCATTGTAAAAACTAATCAAAATCAACCCGTGACGCTGATGAGAGCGACGCTGGGAAATCCAAAACAGAACAGCCATCATATTTGATAACGACAGAGCGAAAAGTTAGATAACTTTTACTGAAACAACGTAGCAATGTCAGTAGACGATCAATGTCATTTGTGCAAAGAAAATATGCAGAATCAATGGCAGCACACGACTCCTCGCTGCGTGCCGACATTGTTGTTTGAATCAAACAGTCGCTTCGGTGCTACGTCACATCTCTGAAATTCCGCCCAGCAATCCTGATTGGTTCATTATTTTTTGCTATCTTGAAGGAGTTTGCAATGCCCTCGAGCCCAGATCTTTGTGTGGAGCTCAACAAACTACAAATATCTGGCGAGAGTCAGGTTAATTTTGATGTGATCTGTGTCATAAATTTAAAGTTGTCATGACTTGGTCCTGGGTGTTTGCTTTTCCGGAATGCAATGGAAAGTTGGCTCGGGCGAGACGGGAATGTAAGTACATGATTTAATTAATATATTAAAAAAAAGCACAAACGAAAAGCGCGCACAGTGGCGGAGAACAAACTATGAAACCAAAAGACTATAGCATTAATAAACAAAAACTTACTTGGCTTGGACAAAAGTAGCAGCATGAAGGATGGACATGAAAACAAGTGTCAGGAATGTACAGAGCATAATTGTGGGATGTCTCCAGAACGACAAACTGAAAACAATGAACTTAAATATTGTAGACATGATTAGTGAAAGCAGGTGCTTGACTCAAAACGTGAAACAGATGCGTGACGTGACAGGTGAAAACTAATGGTTGCTATGGTGACAAAACAAAACAAAAGTGCACAAAAAGTCCAAAAACAAAACCGAACATGACTAAAACAAAACATGATCACACAGACATGACAAAAGTTAAATTTCCTGCAAATATCTTGACAAACTTTCTGTGATTCGGTAGTGTCTCTTCTTTCATGTAATGTTCTACTCCGTTCACTTTTGGAGTGAATATCTCATACTGAGTTATATTCAATATGATGATTCTCATATAAGACAAAGCGATGGCATGGACTGTGTTGCATCCCGGTGTTCTCCGATGCAATCATTCTGCTGTCTGGCTCCACATTAATGACTTGTCCTCCAACGGCCCTTGAAAGACCCAATAGCAGCCCGTGACCTCACACCCTCTGCTGCATGAACAGACAAGAAGTCAGGAAAAGCTGTGCATTGCTCTGACATATCACACCTTCACCCACTATTAATGCCACGAGGAGAGTACAAAGTGACCTGGGGCAGGGTGTAAAAACACTTTTTTAGATAAAAAAACAAGTACCACATCCCTCTTAATAGTTTCCTAATCACCAGCAGTCAGTGTTGGGCAATTAGGACTGTCTATGCTGGCCTAAACCTAGGGATGATGTTTGATAAGAAATTATCGAGTTTGAGCCTTTTATCGAATCCTCTTATCGAACCGATTCCTTATCGATTCTCTTATCGAGTCCAGATTGGTTGTTGTATATGGAAAAAAACACAATATTTGGTTTAACAAATCACTTCACATTCTCTACTGCTCGCTACTATAGTATTACCATATCTGAGTTATTGTGCAGAAATGTGGGGAAATAACTACAAATGTGCGCTACATTCGTTAACTGTGTTACAAAAAAGATCAATTAGACTGATACATAATGTTGGATATAGAGAACATATAAACACTTTTTTTATTGAGTCAAAAATATTAAAGTTCGATGATTTGGTAAAATTGCAAACAGCTAAAATGATGTGGAATTAAATGATGGAATGGATTAAGTAAAGAAGTTAAACATTGTACTAATATGATCCAGTTTAAGAGGTTGTTCAAATGAATAGTGCTTACAAAGTACAAAGAAGATGAATTATGAGAAATACTTTCAACCTTATTGAAAATAAGATATTCTTTATCTCAGTATATTAAAGGCCTACTGAAATGCAATTTTCTTATTTAAACGGGGATAGCAGGTCCATTCTATGTGTCATACTTGATCATTTTGCGATATTGCCATATTTTTGCTGAAAGGATTTAGTAGAGAACATCGACGATAAAGTTCGCAACTTTTGGTCGCTGATAAAAAAGCCTTGCCTGTACCGGAAGTAGCAGACGAGTAACGTGACGTCACAGGTTGTGGAGCTCCTCACATCTGCACATTGTTTACAATCATGGCCACCAGCAGCGAGAGCGATTCGGACCGAGAAAGTGACGATTTCCCCATTAATTTGAGCGAGGATGAAAGATTTGTGGATGAGGAAAGTGAGAGTGAAGGACTAGAGGGCAGTGGGAGCGATTCAGATAGGGAAGATGCTGTGAGAGGCGGGTGGGACCTGATATTCAGCTGGGAATGACTAAAACAGTAAATAAACACAAGACATATATATACTCTATTAGCCACAACACCACCAGGATTATATTTAATATGCCACAAATTAATACCGCATAACAAACACCTCCCCCCTCCCGTCCATATAACCCGCCAATACAACTCAAACACCTGCACAACACACTCAATCCCACAGCCCAAAGTACCGTTCACCTCCCCAAAGTTCATACAGCACATATATTTCCCCAAAGTCCCCAAAGTTACGTACGTGGCATGCACATAGCGGCACGCACGTACGGGCAAGCGATCAAATGTTTGGAAGCCGCAGCTGCATGCGTACTCACGATACCGCGTCTGTGCATCCAACTCAAAGTCCTCCTGCTAAGAGTCTCTGTTGTCCCAGTTCTCCACAGGCCAATGGTAAAGCTTGACTGTCATCTTCCGGGAATGTAAACAATGAAACACCGACTGTGTTTGTGTTGCTGCAGTCGGCCGCAATACACCGCTTCCCACCTACAGCTTTCTTCTTTGCTGTCTCCATTGTTCATTGAACAAATTGCAAAATTTTCACCAACACAGATGTCCAGAATACTGTGGAATTTTGCGATGAAAACAGACGACTTAATAGCTGGTCACCATGCCGTCCCAAAATGTCCTCCACAATCCGTGACATCACGCGCTGACGTCATCATACCGATACGTTTTCAGCAGGATATTTCGCGCAAAATTTAAAATTGCCGTATTGGCATGTGTTGCAATGTTAAGATTTCATCATTGATATATAAACTATCAGACTGCGTGGTCGGTAGTAGTGGATTTCAGTAGGCCTTTAATAAAGACTGAATTAATGAATTACATATTTCAAAACTGTTGTATATACTAATTCACAGATATTTTATTATAAAAAGGTCAGTAAATGATGTATATATTTGTAAACGCTCTGAAGTGGGAAAGGGGTAGGATTAAAAAAGCTTTACTTCTTCCTACTCCTGTAAAGTGAAATGATATGAAACTGTGATGTATTATGATGTGGTCGGATCATGTTTTGTTTAGTTATGTTCTGTTAGTTTTGGACTTCCTTAGTTGTTTTGTGCACTTCGGGGGTTTGTTTTAGTCACCATGGTTACTTATGATTTTCACCTGCATTGTACGTGCACCTGTTGGTCATCAGAGACTCTATTTAAGCCTGCCTTTTCCGGTCACTCGTCGTGGCTTCATTGTTTGCATTTGCAACAGTTACTTTGGCATTCTGGTTTTCGAGCTCATGATTCCTGTGCTAAAGTTACTTTAGCTTCTAGTATTCCTGTGCTAAATAAGTTTTTGCTTTAGCTTCTCGTGCGAACGGCACACTTTCCTTTTGTTTCGTTCCTGTCTGTTGTAATGTGTATGATGTATGAGAAATAAATCATCTCCTACCTGCACGCTTTCGTCTGGAGCCGTCAGTTTTGCGTCCCGGGAACGAACCGCACCCCACCGTGACAAATGAGTCATTTGAAATGACTGAGCTACGTGCAGGCGGGGGTAAAGGAGGGGGTAAAGGAGACGGATTCTAGGGGCCCATGATGGAGGGGGGGCCCAGAGAGGCCCCTAATGATGATGACATTATAATACAGAAAAAATAATGACACTATGTTGGGGGCCCTGTAAAGATTCTTTTCATGGGGCCCAAAATCCCTAGCAGCGCCCCTGGCTACGTGATGTCTTTTCTTGTGATGTCTCACGGGGCATTTCTGGTCGTGACGGGATTCGTTCCCAGGGATTCGAATAAAGAACCAACTCTTTTTCTTTACTATAGTGGTCTCGATAACGTGTACCGGTTCTCAAAAAGGTATTCGAGTCCGAGGACTCGGTTCTTTTCTTATCGAACAACCGGGAAAACCGGGTTCAAGCATCATCCCTACCTAAACCCCTTTAAAACCACTGACCTGCATTTGCTGCTTAAATTCTAGTATTTCTTATAAAATTGTAAACATTTTTCCCCAACAGTCAGTTTTCTTCATTCTGTAGCGGGTCTATTAAAGGGGAACATTATCACAATTTCAGAATGGTTAAAACCATTAAAAATCAGTTCCCAGTGGCTTATTATATTTTTCGAAGTTTTTTTCAAAATTTTACCCATCACGCAATATCCCTAAAAAAAGCTTCAAAGTGCCTGATTTTAACCATCGTTATAAACACCCGTCCATTTTCCTGTGACGTCACATAGTGAAGCCAACACAAACAAACATGGCAGAAAGAACAGCAAGCTATAGCGACATTAGCTCGGATTCAGCGGCTTAAGCGATTCAACAGATTACGAATGTATTGAAACGGATGGTTGTAGTGTGGAGGCAGTCAGCGAAAACGAAATTGAAGAAGAAACTGAAGCTATTGAGCCATATCGGTTTGAACCGTATGCAAGCGAAACCGACGAAAAGGAAACGACAGCCAGCGACACGGGAGAAAGCGAGGACAAATTCGGCGATCGCCTTCTAACCAACGATTGGTATGTGTTTGTTTGGCATTAAAGGAAACCAACAACTATGAACTAGGTTTACAGCATATGAAATACATTTGGCAACAACATGCACTTTGAGAGTGCAGCCAGCCCAATTTTCATCAATTAATATATTCTCTAGACATACCCTCATGTCAGCAGGCCAGGGAAGCTAGGGTCGATATTCTTCTCTTGATCATCTTCGGTGGCATAAGGGACGGTAGAAGCGGTGTGAGCCAAGACATCCAGGGGGTTTAGTTTGCTCGTCTGCGGGAACAAACTGCCGCCATTGCTTGCCGTGCTACCGAGGTCCTTTGTCCCTGAATTGCTCACACACTCCGGCAGATTCAATGGGGGTTTGGCGGCAGATTTCTTTGACTTTATCGTTGGAAATGCATCTGCTTTGAGTGTCGCAGGATATCCACACATTCTTGCCATCTCTGTCGTAGCATAGCTTTCGTCGGTAAAGTGTGCGGAACAAACGTCCAATTTCTTGCCACTTTCGCATCTTTGGGCCACTGGTGCAACTTGAATCCGTCCCTGTTCGTGTCGTTACACCCTCCGACAACACACCGACGAGGCATGATGTCTCCAAGGTACGGAAAACAGTCGAAAAAACGGAAAATAACAGAGCTGATTTGACTCGGTGTTTGAGAAAATGGCGGATTGCTTCCCGATGTGACGTCACATTGTGACGTCATCGCTCCGAGAGCGAATATTAGAAAGGCGTTTAATTCGCCAAAATTCACCCATTTAGCGTTCGGAAATCGGTTAAAAAAATATATGGTCTTTTTTCTGCAACATCAAGGTATATATTGACGCTTACATAGGTCTGGTGATAATGTTCCCCTTTAAAGTTAAAGTACCAATGATTGTCACACACACACACTAGGTATGGCAAAATTATTCTCTGCATTTGACCCATCACCCTTGATCATCCTCTGGGAGGTGAGGGGAGCAGTGGGCAGCAGCGGTGGCCGCGCCCGGGAATATTTTTTTGTGATTTAACCCCAAATTCCAACCCTTGATGCTGAGTGCCAAGCAGGGAGGTAATGGGTCCCATTTTTATAGTCTTTGGTATGACTCGGCCGGAGTTTGAACTCACAACCGACCTATCTCAGGGCGGACACTCTAACCACTAGGCCACTCTATTGGCTGTATGTGTTTGTTAGAATTTTTTTTTGTCCAATCATATTTTAATTTCTGTGTTGTAAGAATTGGGGCCGTTTAATGAACCAATCAGATGTTATGTTGCATTTTTGTACATTATTGACGGTTTGCATTACTGCAACAAAAGTAATATTTAAAGGTGGAAGGCCCAGGTACTAAGAGCCCTATTCTCCCATATGTTTGAGGGAAAAAAAGAGGCGCAAATGCACAATTTCTGGCTGTGCAGCATTCCCCTGCACAACTTAAGTCTGTCACTGCGTGCCTTCATCCAAGATGCGTACTCTGGGTGGATCAACCCTTAAAGATTGCCGTATCCAGTCAAATCTGATCTTCCTCATATTCGCCCATCAAATGAATATCCTGAGGATAGAATAAGTCCAGCGTCCGGGGAAAGGTGAATCCTGCCTGCTCAGCGGCCTTGTTGTTAGAGTGTCTGCCCTGAGATCGGTAGGTCATGAGTTCAAAACCCCGCCGAGTCATACCAAAGACTATAAAAATGGGACTCATTAACTCCCTGCTTGGCACTCAGCATCAAGGGTTGGAATTGGGGGTTAAATCACCAAAATGATTCCAGAGCGTGACCACCGCTGCTGCTCACTGCACCTCCCAGGGGGTGGAACAAGAGGATGGGTCAAATGCAGAGGGTAATTTCACCACACCTAGTGTGTGTGTGACTATCAGTGGTACTTTAACTTTTAACTTTAAACATTGCACTTAAAGTTTGAACGCATATAATAAAATGGTAATTGAGGGGTCCAAAAATCTACCAAATCTATTCTGATCGACTGGATTGGAGACACCTGGAAACATCCTTTGATATCATGATTAAAAGACCTACTTTGAGTTAAAACCAAATAACTCGATTCACATAATTTACCTGGCTGTGTCTCTTCATAGGTGGGAGCAAAGAAAGGCGTGACCCCTGCATAAAACTTTTTTGTAAAACTCCACATACCGCAATTTTTACACAACCATGAAAACAAGGCGTCATGGTAAAGTCCGCCTCATTAGTCGTGAGCCCGCTTTTATTCACCACTTAAGCAATTTTGCCTCACTTAAGTAAGTCGGTCATGTCCGCAGGCTGAAAGGAAGACTGTGAATGATAGAAGCGTGCGGAACTTTAAGCGCATAAAATAACACTTACGCGCAAACAGGAGAATAGGGTCCAAAATGCACGGCCTGCCAACACCAATCTTCCTTGTTCTGTTTAAAATTGGAGTCGATCTAATAAGAGAAGAGGAAATAACTTTGCAAAAACTGCTTAAAATAATGTATATTTTCCTGCCAAGACCCACTTTTGCAAATTGCATAGTTCCCCATTCCGCATATTTCTGCTTCCTCAGCTGACACCTTACAGTCCTTCCTTCCATTACCGGAACACAATATACAGTGAAATGATTCATTGCACTTCATTTTAGATTTTATCTTCATTTAAAGCGCTCTTTAAGAAAATGACCTCCTCTCAGTCGTAATAATGCAGTCATATAAATTGAGCAGTCATTTGGATGAGTTCAAAATGAAATAAGTAAGTCAGGGATTTTTTTGAATTCTCGGTCATACCAGAATAAGGGTCTCTTTTTTTTTTCAAGATGGTGCAGCTGTGGTGGCTGCTGGTGGCAGGAGCTCTGTGCTCTTGTGTCATCCTTTTGTGTTTCTGGTGGTTCCCTCTTGTTTTCATGTGTTTTTTTGGTTGTTGTTTTTTGCATTTTGGTTCGGGACCCTATGGGGCTGTGCGACAAAGGGTGGCACTTTCGTGACTTCTGCGGTGCTTTTATGTGGGCTTCTGGATCTGCCTCCTGGGAGCCTTTTGGTCGTGGGGACCAGCTGCTGGGTCTCTGCCACACCGGAGTCCGTTTGGAGAGACTGGAGGAGAGGCGATGTGGATGAAGAGACAGGGCTGTGGAGCTGGCTCCGGGACGGACGGGCTTCACGGTGTCTTGGCTGGATGAGCGTGGATCGGACGCCTCGGTCTCCTCGGACGCATCCTCACTCATCCATGCGGACTGGACACTGGCCGAGAGTTGGTGGGCGGCCAAGGGTGGAGTCAGCTCTCTTGGCTGTCTCTGGCCACACTCCCCCCAGCCCAGCAGACAATGGCGTGGAACACCGCAGAGGCCACCACAGCGTGTGTCGGTGTTGAAATTATGTTTTTGTTTGGTTGCTTGTCCATGCATGGTGCAGTCGTGTGTATGCAATGTATATTATTGGTTGATTATTTTTTTGTTTTTTTTTATTATTTTACTTTTGTGGCTTTGTGTAGAAGTGGCTGGTTACATCAGCTATGCTCTTTTAATGTATTTGTGTTCTTTGATGTTTCCCTCTTACACACATGTTTATGTGTGCTATGGCTATGAGGTTTTTTCTTCATTGGCCTCAGTTTGGACCCTGTCTCCAGGGGCCCAGGCTCAGACTGAATTTTTTTTTTCTCTTAAACTGATATAAGTTTATCTTTTCATTTTTCTTTTTTAGAGATTTGTATGCTAATTTAGAAGACATTGCAAATGAAACGCACACAACTAGTACACTATGTCACACTATACATTGTATATTTACGGTATGTGCCTTTGCAACAAGGAAATTGAGAAAAAGAAAGAGCTTATTGACTACAACGTTGGACTACAAAGGTGGACTCGCGCAAAGCTCTTCGGATAAAATGTTACCATACATGGAGCTATCCGCTAACGTGAAGTCGGGCAAATTTCAAATGACTCGAGAAAGTATGAAGAAAGGCAAGATTGAATATCTTTCCCTCCTGTTTGTTTACAATCCTGCGACAGGTATTGTGAGTGTTTCACAGGAAGCGATACAAGGGCAAACACACACACTCAAAGAGAGAGAGCGAGGAAGCATCATCAGCATAGCAAATCAATTAAACCGAGTCATAACTTTGTAAATGAGCCATCGGTCAGTTTATTTTACATTTGGCTCGATCCAGGGACCTGTAAAACAATTGATGCTTCATATTGGTTGTTTGTTACACCCCTAAGCATTCTAATGATCACTGTAAGCTGTATCAAATGTCATTTTTTAAACACAAGCTTTTTGTTATGATTGATATGTAACCATTTAGAATGGGGAAACTTTTTCATAATTCTGGTTTTTAGATATTAACATTTTCCAAGTGGTCACAATCTTGTTACCATATATTTAAATGACATTCAAAGTATATCCAAAACCAGTGGTGTGCCGTCAGGGCCAGCAAGGCCTTCTCTGCTGGCCTAACATAATCAGAAATCATGATCATAATTAAAGATAAAAGCAGTTTTTTATTTATTTTCCCTAAATATCTAAAAGTATTCATATTCTCTTCATGTCATATTATGCTCCTTCCAGCGCTGTTGTTTTTAGTTCATAGAGTTTTTATCCACTCAGAATTCAGCTCGCTTATGTTGCCATGCTGTACCAAATCTGCCAGACGCCTTCAGATTCAGCAATGCAAGCGTTCGTGCGCTGTAAGTGAAGGGGGGCATACAGTTGATAGACAGTTGCAATAGACAATCAGATCACGCGTTGTTGTCAGTAAGGTTCTCAACCTTTTTTCATTGATGTACCCCCTGTGAACATGTTTTTTAATTCAAGTACCCCCTAATCAGAGCAAAGCATTTTTGGTTGAAAAAAAGAGATAAAGTAAAATACAGCACTATGTCATCAGTTTCTGATATTGCTCATTTGTAGTGGTCTTTCTTGAACTATTTGGAAAAAAAGATAAAAAAAAAACTATAAAACTTGTTGAAAAATAAACAAGTGATTAAATTATAAATAAAGATTTCTACACATAGAAGTAATCATCAACTTAAAGTGCCCTCTTTGGGGATTGTAATAGAGATCCATCTGGATTCATGAACTTAATTCTAAACATTTATTCACAAAAAAAGAAATCTTTACCATCAATATTTATTGAACATGTCCACAAAAAATCTAGCTGTCAACACTGAATATTGCATTGTTGCATTTCTTTTCACAGTTCTTTTTGACAGACATTTTAGTGTAAAACCTGAGCTTGTGCTTCACTGAGTTTATGAACTTACATTCATATTTTGTTGAAGTATTATTCAATAAATATATTTATAAAGGATTTTTGAATTGTTGCTATTTTTAGAATATTTAAAAAAAATCTCACGTACCCCTTGGCATACCTTCAAGTACCCCCAGGGGTACGCGTACCCCCATTTGAGAACCACTGTTCTAGATGACCTAAGGCAGATATATGTTGTGATATTATGAGACAGGTAACATAAGAAGTCCATTACCCAGCATGCCACAGTAGTGAAGAGCATGCGCAGTAGCCCCGTTTATGTTGAACGTAGCCATGCCGGCAGCAGGCTGTTTTTGATGAGCACGCTGTGGAGTAAACTTTAAGAACTCAGCCAACACGCCTCGTCTGCATCTTTCATCATTAGACAATACAACACATATATTTGCAAGGCCATTTTCAAGAAGGATATTTAAAGAGAAACTACATCTTGTGAGAAGATGTCGGCCAACCCTCGAAAGCTAGCTCAGCTATGAAAACAATAGTTCAGATATTTTATTTCTTTATTTTTTTCACGTTGAAAATGTTTTCTGCAATTTTGACAGTACCACTTAAGATATGTTTTAATTGCTGATGCGGGTTTATTGATGTTTAAATGCGCCAGAAAACAACCCGTTTTGTACACTGTTGATGGTGGTTCAATGCCCAATAGTGCGTAAATGTGTTCCTGTATAGTGTTTCTCCAGCAATGGTCATGTGGGGACATAAATTATGGTATTTTGAGAGGTAATCATTGAAGTCGGACATCACTGAAGGCCTAGGTGGGAAAACGCACGGCCCGCCACTGTCCAAAACATTCTTACAAATGTTCCTGTATGGATCAGTATTACTGCTTTCATTTACTGTATGCTCTTTATGCCTACATTATACTCCTCGTTACAGTACATTTATGTCAATATCCCATTTTCATATATTGTGTTTATACCCAGTGTGAGTCTTTATTGCTAGAGTCACAGACGTGACTTACAGTATGTGATTTCACATTATTAGGAAATCAAGCTCATTTTCAATGTATGTCTTTGGCAGAAGTTGATTATTTTACACAAATGAAACAGCTGGGGGTAATACCCATCTTTAGCCCCACCATGCAGCTATCTTAATTAGCAGCCTAGATAATGATCAGTCAGTGACATGAAGCAGATAAGCTTTATGCCACAACATCGTCTCCCTCCAAGGTGCACACAAACAAGGACACGAGACGATGTGAGGGAAAACATTTTTACTGTATTGACCAACATTAATGTGACTTGGAGGACAATGCAATGATTTTGTGTTGTTTCTCTCTTATAGACACTTCCTCTTCAAGCAGGGCTCGGGTTCATCGGCCCTGCTGTCAGGTGCAGGGCAGGGTTACCCCCTGACCTCTGGGACAGTGTACTCGCCCCCGCCCAGGCCCCTGCCTCGGAGCAGTGTGACCAGACCACTGTTTACCTTCAACAAGCCTCACCGCTGCTGCAACTGGAAGTGCACGGCATTATCTGCGTCGCTTCTCACGCTGACCCTTGCCCTGCTGCTCACATATGTCATCGGTGAGTTTTGCCCTTTACATTAGAATGACGTCAAATGTGTTTGAATATCTGCAACACGTATCCCAATGAAGCTTTGTTGACCAAGCAAGATATACAGTTGCATTTCAAATGAAGTGTTAAATTGTATTAATGTCTAATATCAGAGGTGGGTAGTAACGCGCTACATTTACTCCGTTACATCTACTTGAGTAACTTTTGGGATAAATTGTACTTCTAAGAGTAGTTTTAATGCAACATACTTTTACTTTTACTTGAGTATATTTATAGAGAAGAAACGCTACTTTTACTCCGCTACTTTTATCTACATTCAGCTCGCTACTCGCTACTAATTTTTATCGATCTGTTAATGCACACTTTGTTTGTTTTGGTCTGTCAGACAGACCTTCATAGTGCCTGCGTTTCAACAAATACAGTCACTGGTGACGTTCACTCCGTTCCACCAATCAGATGCAGTCACTGGTGACGTTGGACCAATCAAACAGAGCCAGGGGTCACATGACCTGACTTAAACAAGTTGAAAAACTTATTGGGGTGTTACCATTTAGTGGTCAATTGTACGGAATATGTACTGTACTGTGCAATCTACTAATACAAGTTCCAATCAATCAATCAAAAGTGTGAAGGAAAACAGACCATTTTTTATTTCAACCGTACACCCCGTCAAAAGCCTAAAGACTGACTGCACAGTTCCTGTCTTCACAATAAAAGTGCCGCTCCATCGCGCCTGCGCTTTCAAAATAAGAGTCTCCGAAAGCCTGCGCAAACAAGCTAGCAAGCTACGGAGTTTGCCGCCAATGTATTTCTTGTAAAGTGTATACAAACGAATATGGAAGCTGGACAAATAAGATGCCAAAAACCAACCACTTTCATGTGGTATTAGACAGAAAGGAGGAACTTTTTTTCTCCTCCATTTGAAAACGTGGACGTTTGTCATCACTACTGTCTGATTACAATCAATGCAAGTCATCAGAATCAGGTAATACACCAACTTATATTCTTGTCTTCATGAAAGAAAGGAATCTATATGTGTTAAACATGCATGTATATTCATTAAAACACCTTTAACATGTAAACAAAAACGGCAAAAAAAATAAATATAAATTATATACTGTATATATCAATGTATGTATATATATATATGTGTGTGTGTATATATATATATGTATGTATATATGTGTGTGTGTGTATATATATATATATATATATATATATATATATATATATATGATATGTGTGTGTATGTTACTCATCAGTTACTCAGTACTTGAGTAGTTTTTTTACAACATACTTTTTACTTTTACTCAAGTAAATATTTGGGTGACTACTCCTTACTTTTACTTGAGTAATAAATCTCTAAAGTAACAGTACTCTTACTTGAGTACAATTTCTGGCTACTCTACCCACCTCTGTCTAATATATATATTACAGTGCAGTATTTGTCTAATTTTCTATTATTATGTTTTGGCTATCGATAAAGATATTCACCGAGCAGGACTTCCGTTTGCAGGTTCAAGCTATAGTCGCTAGATATGTGAATTTGCAAATTAATCAAAGTGTTTTGAATGGCTCCTTTGAGTGACAGATATGAGACACTGTGTGTTTATTAATTGGCCACACTCCATGTGGGTGCCGCCCGACTGGGGACTAGACTAGAAAATGAATCACAGTCAAAGGAAATGTTGCAGCATTTTGATTCACTTTTCTGGTTAATTGTTTTGATGTGGATATGTAAAGTGGTTCAAGGTTAAACACATGCTAAGTAGGGTAGTGCAATTTTGTATTGACATTTTCATCATGTCCTAATTTTTAAAGTTAAAGTTAAAAGTTAAAGTACCAATGATTGTCACACATACTTTAAGTGTGGTGAAATGATCATCTGCATTTTACCAATCACCCTTGATCACCCCCTGGGAGGTGAGGGGAGCAGTGAGCAGCAGCGGTGGCCACGCCCGGGAATCATTTTGGTGATTTAACCCCCAATTCCAACCATTGATGCTGAGTGCCAAGCATGGAGGTAATGGGTCCCAATTGTATAGTCTTTTGGTATGACTCAGCTGGGGTTTGAACTGAGCAGTCAAGTTTTATTTTTTTTTATTCACATATATTCTTCTTACTCTTACTTATTATTTGTGTATGTTTTATGTATTGTATGAATTAGATAAGGAGGAAATACAAAAAATAGTGATGTTGCAAAGCATGGCCATATGGCACCGCCTTATGGAATGTTTACTATAAAAAGACAATACAAACAACAATATTGTCAATATTTGCAAATAACTCCCACCAATGGAGTTATATGGAAGTGAATTTGAATTATTCTGATTCACATCGTATCTTACTGCTACCATTGATTGTTTATTTGGTTAATAAAAAAACAACAACTGACAAAATCAATACAAAAAAGAAGGAGCTAATCCTTGCTACAGCTCTTTGAAAGAAACAGCTCCTCAAGGTCCAACTTCCTCCAAAGAGCCTTGAGTCCCATCTCTGCGAACAACTTGGTGTCTAATGTCAGCGCTGGAGTTGTCTCGGTACCAATATTTTGGTACCGGTACCAAAATGTATTTCCATACTTTTCCAAACAAAGGGGACCACAACACAATTTCATTATTGACTTTATTTTAATAGTAAATCATGTGATGTATTAAACATATGTTGCTTGTTGCGAATAAAGAAAAAAACTAATGTTATTTATAAAATAGTGAACATACTAGACAACTTATCTTTTAGTAGTAAGTAAGCAAATAAATGCTCCTAATTTGGCTGCTCACATATGCAGTAACATATTGTGTCATTTCCAATTCTATTGTTTTGTCATAATTAGGATGGATTATTAATCTACTTGTTCATTTACTGTCAATATATGCTCATGTTCTAGCTACACTTTTGTTAAAATGTACTAATCACTTATTCTACTTTTGTCTGATACTTTACATACGTTTTAGGTTACACTACAAATTATGCTATCAATCCAATGCCAAGTAGTTACAGGGTCATACATTGGTCATAATCAAAGTTCTCCTGTGTCCATGGATGTGGGATCTGAGCCGAAGATGTCGTTGTGGCTTGTGCAGCCCTTTGAGACACTTGTGATGTAGGGCTATATAAATCAACTTTGATTGATTGATTTATTGATGGATGTGTTTCCTGGGTTTATAAATGATAACAACCACAAAAGATTTTGTGATAATAAAAATGTTCAATGTAATCATTTTAGTATCAATATATGTACTGCTATTCCTGGTCCTTTATACTTGTCAACTAATCAATCAATCAACGTTTATTCATATAGCCCTTAATCACAAGTGTCTCAAAAGGCTGCACAAGCCACAATGACATCCTCAGCTCAGATCCCACATCAGGGCAAGAAAAAACTGAACTTGTAAGAAATGTAGTATGTTTGTCACCATGGCAGCGAGGACTAGTGTTTTAGAAGTAGCTAAAACACTACCGACCGCAGATGGACGTTAGCCGCTAGCTGGATAACGGCTAACCAGAGCAAGAGCTAAGCACCTCTTGCAGAGTGGCGCTTTAGTGTTTATAGCTTCAACTTTATTGTTTGTTTTTAGGCCCAAAATGCGTCCATTCTCCCTTTTCTGTCTCCACACTGTTCCTGCTTGTAAGTACTACGTGCGTGTGCATTGCCTAATATGCGTGTCTGCTCATTTTACCAGCAATGTCACGACGTGACAACGGCGCGCCGTCATGTCCGAAGAAAAAAAAAATACTGGTATTTTTCAGAAGCAGCATAGTACCGTTAATTCATTAGTACCACAGTACTTTTAGTACCCGTATACCGTACAACCCTAGTCAGCTCTATCTTTTCCACGACAATCAAGTTGACCCATCTTTTGGCGGAATAATTTTTTGATGGACTTCATCTTCGGCCCCCGCCTCATCAATAACACATCGTCATGCCACTTAATGTTAACAAGACTACTATCAGCTATCAGCAGCTGTCTGGGCTATGTGAAGTGGTGATGAACTCTTGTTGATTCAGGGATATACTTCATCTTTGACATCAACAACACAGCTCCGCACAACATTTGTCAAATTTGTGGGCAATATGGAATGACAATGCAGGATGCAATGCTAATAACACAGCATGCTAACAAAACAGTTATTGGCCGCAGCTATCTTGGCTGCAATTGTCAAGTTGACCAAGTTTTTACAGAACAACCAGAATGTGTCTGCGATGAGGTAGAGACTTGTCCGGGGTGTACCTCGCCTTCTACCCGAATGCAGCTAGGATAGGCTCCATTCACCCCCGCGACCCTGACAGGGACAAGCGGTCGAAAATAGATGGATGGATGGGTGTCAAAGTGTTTCCACGTAGTGGCCATATAGCCATAGCTATGACGCTTGGAGGATCCGCCAGCTATGAGTACTGTAATCTACAGTAGAATACACTCAAGGCTACAATATTTAGTGAAATGAGCGTAAAGGTTATTATAGGGATTATATATATTATATTATATCAGATAAGCGGAAGAAGATGGATGGATGGATGGATGGTTATTATAGGAGTGTCTTTTCATGTTTAGAGGGCTCTAACATTGTCAACAAAAAAAACATATTTAGGTTGTAAACATTTATTTTATGCTCTGAAAAAAGGAAAATGTTTGGTTTATCAATCAAAATCCTACTTTGCAGAAATTTGCCAGGGGCAGCTTTGCAACCAATTAGCCGTGATAAACGAAAGACGACCGGAACTGTTGTCACGTTTGAATGAATTTTCCCGATTTTTTAACCATGACATATAACAGCTAATTTTGTAAAAATAAAATCTGGTAGCACTTTAGTATGGGGAACATATTCACCATTAATTAGTTGCTTATTAACATGCAAATTAGTAACATATTGGCTTTTAATTAATTAATCATTATTAAGTACTTATTAATGCTTTCTTCTGCATGGCCTTATTATACAACCAGTAAGCCATTAACTAAGAGTCGTCCCTCAATAACCTCAGAATTATTGCTTATTAGTAACCCTAACCCTTACATGTTCCCCTAGTGTCCAAATAACTCTAAATTAAGTCTTCTTTACATTGAATATGTTCCCCATACTAAAGTGTTACCGAAAACCTCATCTGCAGTTGCTAGGTAAAAGTGACTCCAACACAGCAAGTAATGTATTCCAAATCTGAGGAAAAATTAAAATTTCAAATGAGTTATTTTGGACCAAAGCACACAAAACGGGTAATTATTCCATGATGAATGGACACATAAATTTGGTTGTAAAATGTTTAGCACTCTCCTCCTCTGTCGGACACTCACACTCACAGGCACATGCACACACACACATGCACGCACGCACACATACACGAAGACTCACACACAAAAACGCACACACACACATAAACACAAACTTGCAGGTATTTTTGACATATGATCCTATTATCAATGGGTTTTTTTTTTATTTCCCTACTGTCTAATTTCAAGAAGAATTATTATTAATATTATTGAGGTATCAACAGAAGTGTATGCATGTGTACTATGCATCTACAATAATAGTTGAAATGCTAGCAATAACTATTCATACAAACTGTCATTCGTCAGTCTGAAAGATCAGTGGAGCCAATATATTTATTGATCCTCTTTAATCGTATCTCATACTTTAAAATGCACAACCTTGGCCCAGCCTCCACTTGAGCTCATCGTCCTAACACTGAGCCCGCTGGTTCATTTCCTTCATGCGGTGTCGCTCAAGGTCACAACCAGACTGCCACACTAATCACACACACACATGCACATACACTAATACACTAACACACACACACACACACACACACACACACACACACACACACACACACACGTGTAGCAAATCCATGCAGATTAATCCCCTGGCTGAACCATGCTTTTCCATTAATGTCCCGGCCTTGGTAATTAGTGCATTAGTGAGAAGTGTGAGTGATGACTTGAAGACGACATCACCTTTTAATTGGTGTCATGCTCTACTCCTGCTTGGCAATGATTGATCTCAGTGTTGCTATCACCATGGCAACTACATTTAGATAAATGGGACATAAGCAAAAATTATACGTTCGCCGGTAAATCAAATAGTTTCAAATGGAAGATTAAAGTGGTCATGGACTTAATGTCTTTGTCAAGGGTGAGAGGTTGAGACATGGGCCACCACATTATTAGGTTTTCTCATTACGTAATGATTCAGTCATTTGAATCAATTAATTAACAGCCTTTGACAGGAGGAGTGGTATGGTATGCTTTCCCATTTCCATCCCCTAAGACTCACTAAAGCTAACATCCATCCATCCCTTTTTTTACCGCTTGTTCCTCTCGGGGTCGCGGGGTGTGCTGCAGCCTATCACTAAAGCTAACATCCCTACTGTTTTCAAGACTCAAATCAGTTTTTTGCTGTTGGTCATTATTATTAATATTATAATGAATATTTTAATGAGCTGCAGAATAAATATGATGATTGAAGATCCATCCATCCATCCATCCATCTTCTTCCGCTTCGGGGGATCCCGAGGCATTCCCGTAGCATCCTACCGGTCGGACGTGCCCTAAATACCTCCCTAGGGAGGCGTTTGGGTGGCATCCTGACCAGATGTCCGGACCACCTCATCTGGCTCCTCTAGATGTGGAGGAGAAGCGGCTTTACTTTGAGCTCCTGCTGGATGGCAGAGCTTCTCACCCTATCTCTAAGGGAGAGCCCCGCCACTCGGTGTAGGAAACTCATTTCGGCCTCTTGTACCCGTTATCTTGTCATTTCGGTCATAACCCAAAACTCATGACCATAGGTGAGGATGGGAACGTATATTGACTGGTAAATTGAGAGCTTTGCCTTCCGGCTCAGCTCCCTCTTCACCACAATGGATCGATACAGCGTCCGCATTACTGACGACGCCGCACCAATCCGCCTGTCGATCTCACACTCTTCCCTCACTCGTGAACAAGACTCCGAGGTACTTATACTCCTCCACATGAGGCAAGGTCTTCTCCCCAACCCGGAGATGGCACTCCACCCTTTTCCGGGCGAGAACCATGGACTCGGACTTGGAGGTGCTGATTGTCATCCCAGTCGCTTCACGCTCTGCTGTGAACCGATCTAGTGAGAGCTGAAGATCCTGGCCAGATTAAGCCATTAGGACCTCGTCATCTGCAAAAAGCAGAGACCTAATCTTGCAGCCACCAAACAGGATCCCCTCAATGCCCTGACTGCGCCGAGAAATTCTGTTCATAAAAGTTATGAATATAATCAGTGACAAAGGGCACCTTTGACGTAGTCCAACCTTAACTGGAAACGAGACCGACTTACTGCCGGCAATGCGGACCAAGCTCTGACACTGATCATACTGGGAGAGGACCGCCACAATCAGACAGTCCGATACCCCATACTCTCTGAGCACACCCCACAAGACACGGTTGAATGCCTTTTCCAAGTCCACAAAGCACATGTAGACTGGTTGGGCAAACTCCCATGTACCCTCAAGGACCCTGCCGAGCGTAAAGAGCTGGTCCACAGTTCCACGACCAGGACGAAAACCACACTGTTCCTCCTGAATCCGAAGTTCAACTATCCCGCGTAGCCTCCTCTGAATAGAACTTACCAGGAAGGCTGAGGGTGGGATCCCACGATAGTTGGAACACACCCTCCTGTTCCCTTTCTTAAAGAGAGGAACCACCACCCCGGTCTGCCAATCCAGAGGTATCACCCCCGATGTCCACGTGGTGTTGCAGAGTCTTGTCAACCAAGACAGACTCACAACATCCAGAGCCTTAAGGAACTCTGGCCAGGTCTCATCCACCCCCGGGGCCTTGCCACCGAGGAGCTTTTTATCGACCTCGGCAACCTCAGCCTCAGAAATAGGAGAGCCCACCACAGATTCCCCAGGCACTGCTTTCTCATAGTGTTGGTGGGATTGAGGAGGTCTTCGAAGTATTCTCTCCACTGATCCACAACATCCGCAGTCGAGGTCAGTAGATCATCATCCTCAACATACACGGTGTTGTATGGTGATTTAGCGGATGGTGGTCCAGAATCGCTTCAAAGCCGCCTGGAAGTCGTTTTCCATGGCTTCCCCGAACTCCTTCCATGTCCGAGTTTTTGGCTCCACGACCGCTGAAGCTGCACACCGCTTGGGCTGTCTGTACCTGTCCGCTGCCTCCGGAGTCCTATGAGCCATAAGGACCCAATAGGACTCTTTCTTCAGCTTGATGGCATCCCTCACCGCTGGTGTCCACCAGCGGGTTGGTGCCAAGACAGGCACCAACCACCTTGCGGCCACAGCTCCAATCGGCCGATTAGAGGTACGGAACATGGTCCACTCGAACTCAATGTCCAGCACCTCCCTCGTGACATGTTCACAGTTCTTCCAGAGGTGGGAATTGAGCCTCTCTGACAGGAGATTCTGTTAGACGCTTCCAGAAGACCATCACAATACTTTTGGGCCTGCCAGGTCTGTCTGGCATCCTCCCCCACCATCGCAGCCAAGTCATCACCAGGTGAGATGACGTTCCACATCCCAAGAGCTCGCTTATTTAGCCGAGGATCGGACCGCCAAGTGCCCTGCTTTCTACTCCCGCCCAGCTCACATTGCACTTGACCTCTATGGCCCCTCCCATGAATGGTGAGCCCATTGGAGGTGGGACCCACGTTGCCTCTTCGGGCTGTGCCTGGCATGCTGGCCTGTCCCCACCTCCGGGCCTGGCTCCAGAGTGGTAACCCGTATCCGAGTGAGGGAAATCTGAGTCTCTTTCATTTCCATAAAGGTCTTCGAGCTGCTCTTTGTCTGATCCCTCACCTAGGACCTGTTTGTCTTGGGAGACCCTACCAAGGGGCATAGAACCTCCCCGGACAACACAGCTCCTACGATTATTGGGACACGCAAACTCCTCTACCACAATAAGGTGGAAGTTCAGAGAGGATTGAAGATGTCATCTTGATATTTCCTTTATTCCAATAGAACAGAAAGATGAATGATGACTGTAATTTGATTTAAAATAATTCATCGCTTCATACTCACTTTTTTCACTACTTCGATTGCAATATTTATTTGAATAATTCTTTAGGACAGCGGTCCCTCGGTTTATTGGCTCTTTGACGAAACTGTTAACCCAAAACACTTGGATCCTAAAATTGTGTTCCCCATTGAAATGAATTGATATTTTGATATTTCGTTGTTGGTCCCCCAAAACACCAACAGTTTAACATGTGACATACTTTCTAAAAAGAAAGACAAACTTCTAGATATTTAACGTTGCATGGAAATTGATTAGAGTATAGTACAAACAACTACAGTAGCTGTGTTAGATAATGTAATGATAATCTATAGTGTTTACCTTAGCGAGCAGACTTCTGTGAGCTGCTTCTCCATCAAACACACCATAAACAACTTATCCATATTTTTATGGATAAATGTTCTCTCTTTGTCAATTTGTTTGACATATTTGGTGGTTGTTATCAACTCATTCTGCTTCAGCATGGTGCAGTTTATTGAAGCATTGCTACGCCACTGTTCGCCAAGCCAGCTACACACACACAGGTCATGTATTACCATGATTTTTTTTAAAGTGTATTTAATGAATCTCATCCTCATCTTCTTTTCAGCACTGCCCTTCACACTTGACCTTCATGTTCCCATGTTGTAAAAGCAATGTTTTGTTTTGGTAACTGTTAGTGAGTACAACCCAATGTTTTGGTCGGATCTTAAGAGGTTCACAGTGACATTGCAACCCCAATTATTGCTCGCAAACTAAAACATAACAGTGAGTTGAGAACAGCTAATATGCTGAAAAACTCTTAAGCTGAGGCACTCTTATAGAGGTACTGCACTTTTTTGGGAATTTTGCCGATCGAACACAATCATTATGAAAGACATTATGACGGATTTTCCAACGCATTCTAAATATTAAATAAATGCGATCAAAATCCCGCTTACAATGGAGCCTATGTAAGCCACTCTATTCTGTCTCTAAAGCCCTTAAAAAACATCCAAACTCCTTCATCAAATTTTTTTATACATGTTGTAAGTATATATGTAATGTAGTAACGGTAACATTTATAATGGCATTTAATATTCATGTATTTTGATAATGTTAAGCATAAGTGGCACATTCATTAAAAAAAACACAACACAACTTTCGCTTTTTCCTTCGACAACATCACTGATTACCCACTGCAGACTTCATGAGTGGCAACTAACATAATAAACATCACTTACTGTATAAGGTCTGCTGTCATTGGGACGCTGACTGCTACAATGTTTATATATTCCCATTTGGATAAATAATGACTCATAAGGCATGATTTCTGATCTACAATGAACTTTCAGTGAGCAAGAAAGCAACCAACCACTTGATGGTGTAAACATTACCGTATTTTCCGCACTATAAAGCGCACCGGATTATTAGCCGCACCTTCTATGAATTACATATTTCATAATTTTGTCCACCAATAAGCCGCCCCGGACTATAAGCCGCGCCTACGCTGCGCTAAAGTGAATGTCAAAAAAACGCTGCGCTAAAGTGAATGTCAAAAAAACAGTCAGATAGTTCAGTCAAACTTTAATAATATATTGAAAACCAGCGTTCTAACAACTCTGTCCCAAAATGTACGCAAATGTGCAATCACAAACATAGTAAAATTCAAAATGGTGTAGAGCAATAAATAGCAACATAATGTTGCTCGAACGTTAATGTCACAACACACAAAATAAACATAGCGCTCACCTTCTGAAGTTATTCTTCATTCGTAAATCCTTCGAATTCTTCGTCTTCGGTGTCCGAATTGAAAAGTTGCGCAAGCGTGGGATCCAAAAATGGCCGGCTCCGCCTCGTCGAAGTCATCGGATTCAGTGTCGCTGTTGTTGTGCAGCAGTTCTGTGAATCCTGCCTTCCGGAAAGCTCGGACCACAGTTGTGACCGAAATATCTGCCCAGGCATTTACGATCCACTGGCAGATGTTGGCGTATGTCGACCGGCGCTATCTGCCCGTCTTAGTGAAGGTGTGTTCGCCTTCGGAGCTGTGTGAAAAAAGCCACCCGGCCTCTTCGCGTAAACTTCCCTTAACCACTCGCTCATCTTTTCTTCATCCATCCATCCCTTCGAGTTAGCTTTTATAATGACGCCGGCTGGAAAGGTCTCTTTTGGCAAGGTCTTCCTTTTGAATATCACCATGGGAGGAAGTTAGCATGGCAAGCTAGAACCACAGTGAAGGATGACTTCTCATTCCCTGTGGTGCGAATATTCACCGTACGTGCTCCCGTTCCACAGTGCAGTTCACAGGAATATCAGTTGCTGTGAAATACGGTAGTAATCCGTGTGCAGATGGAGAGATTGCGTCTTTTTATGAACCGGATCCTTGTCGCGTAGTAGGAGCCATTTTGTGGTCTTTACAGATGTAAACAGGAAATGAAACGTACGGTGATATCCGCGCGTTTTTTCTTCTTCTTCCGGGGGCGGGTGAAGCGCTTCCTGTTCTATGGGGGCGGGTGAAGCGCTTCCTGTTCTATGGGGGCGGGTGCTTTCCTTGGCGGTTGCTTGCGTAGAAGAAGAAGCGCTTCCTGTTCTACCGGGAAAAAAGATGGCGGCTGTTTACCGAAGTTGCGAGACCGAAACTTTATGAAAATGAATCGTAATAAAGCGCACCGGGTTATAAGGCGCACTGTCATCTTTTGAGAAAAATTGTGGTTTTTAGGTGCGCCTTATAGTGCGGAAAATACGGTACACAAAAGCTTGTGATCACGGCGGCACTATAAATAGTTCCTCTATGTTAGCGTTTATAATAACAATATCACTAATAGTTGATTAATATTCAAGTCACAAAATGGGAAATAGGATTTTATAGGCGAAATAGAGTACCTCCACATTTTATTTATGTTTATGAACGAGTTAGAATGCATTAAAAAACAATCCATCCGTCGTCATGTCTTTCATAATGATTGTGAACGATAGGCAAAATTCCCCAAAAAGTATAGTTCCCCTTTAGGCCGGGGTATATGTAAGTTGTAAGAGTGTAGAAAAATTGTCTTGACATCCGTGAGTAAAGGCTTCATTATGCTACACCGTAGTCACTACGCCGGTCTGGACCCTGTTATATGCAACGCTACTGCCGGTGCAGTGTTTTCCTGAGAGTGAGCAACCACAACTCTTGTTGACTAGTTACTTACCTTATTGTTTAAAAGTAGTGAATATAGATGAAACAATGAACTGTAATAACGATAAACGTCGTAATACACCCGACAGTTAGTGTTACATTTTAATGAAATTATCGAAAAACTGAGATTAATAACTGCACATTGATAAACTCACGCACTGACTGGCACCAGTATGCTAAATGCTAAAATTAAAACAAGAAACATTAACGTCTTTCCCCATTAAGAAACGACACACCCCGATCTAAATATATATGAGCACATTGCTGTCTGAGCAACTACGATATTCAATTGCGCACATTGACCCTACAAGCTGTACTCTCGTAGCATGAGTAATCGTTCATATTCGAGAAGGTGTTTTTAGTATGGTGCTTTGGAGGTTGTCCTCTAGTGGGTTCCTCGGACCACCACACACTGCCACGAGAGCCCGGGTTTCAGGGTACAACACTGTTTTATTTGCATAAATCGTGCAAGGTTTTTGCTTTCCAGCAAAATGTATTTTCTGAGTCCGTGTCTCTCTCTCTGTCTGGCTCCCACTCCAACTCCAACAACTCCTGTCTCGTTCCGGCTGCTGCTAATAAAGGCGACAGGTGATTAGATAACAAGGCCCACCTGGGCCATCTACTCACCTGTAGCTGTCTTCGAGGCCGGTCCTTGCACACCATGTTACGCGGCAGGCCCAAAGGCCACGCCCCCCTCCACAGGTTCAAGGACCGCTGAACATGTAGGACGCCACAGCACTGGCCAGAAATAATTAATAATAATAATAGATGTTATTTGTTTCGCACTTTTGATTTAAATACATCTTAAAGTGCTACGGTACAAACCAATATTTAAGCAATACGAGCTCTTATCGGTGAAGCAAGAAACACAAATCATGCAAAATAGTCAGTTTTTTTAACAGCATATCTTTTTATTTTAGTTATGTTTTTTTACGAAAATTACTGCGTCAAAATATTTCAGTGTGTTTATAAGGACTTTTTGAGCACATTCAACAATAATGCGATAATAAAGATAACCGTGATCATTTTGGTCATGATAATTGTGTTATGAAAATGTTATATCGTTACATCCCCAGTAGTGAACAATGGTTACTATATATTATATTACTGCAGATTACTTAAGTGCTTACATAAGACCATCAACAATTTGCTCCATTGTTTTGATTTAAAACTGTTGCTTTCACTCGAGGGGAAATAAACGAAAGGCCAAGACTGGAAATGATGCACAAAAAAATAAAAGACCCATCACAGCGATGCCTTCCACTTTGCTGGTGCAAGGTTAGATTTTTTTGGAGGTGCATGTTAAACTTTGCCGGAGGCTTTGGATGGGGAGGAGTGAGCCAGTATGACTTACATGAGTGCTGTGATGCTGTAGCATAATGAAGCCTTAAATGAGTATTTGATGTTTTTGTGAATTCATTTCACCCCCATTACCCTTTATATAGCAATGTTTAAAAACTAAGCAGTTCAAGCCTATTGTGTGAAGTTACAGTATATGGCATCTTAATTAATTTGGAGGAAAATAAGTGAGGCAATAATGCTGCAATATTATTGTCTCTCTGATTAAGTGTAGAAGAGTGGAATGGACAATGTGTGAATGCAGAGATAATGTCCAAGTTGAAGTTATTGCAGCACATGCCCCCTGTTGTCTGTAGCTAACACAGCCTTCCCGTCTTTCTATACTGCCCTTCGTCTCTCCTCGCAGACCCCCTCCAGAGCTGGAGACACTGTGAATTGCTTTGTTAATTTGTTTATTTCCCAGTGTACCTCCCTCCCACAGACTTGTTATTAAGCACAGCACGACCATCAGATATGAGGCGCGGGGCATTATGATGGGGCATATAAGGAGAGATAGAGGACATGTTCAGATTGCATCTATAATCTTGAAGGATAGAGGTGTTGACGGCACAACCATTCACTCATTTTATTGTCCAGGACTCATTTTAGTTTTACCCTGAAACCTTGAGGATGCTCTTTCTTTGTGTCCCCAAACAAGATATGTATAATACGTTGGAAATCAATGTATCTAATTTTGTTTGTCACAATCCAAAGTTATTGAATCAAATATGATCAAAGGGCAGGATGTGAATATAGCTCCATGTAATCAAATACTCTATATTGATTTTATTTTTCTACATTTAAAACACTTCCTTGTGGTCTACATATTGCTGGGGTTTAGGTCATAATTTTGCATAGATTTTGTTTTATAGATCATCTTCTTGACTGTCTTTTCAGAATGTGCCATTTTGTGGGCGGTCTTAAATTATGTGCCATCTAGGCCAGGGGTCGGCAACCCGCGGCTTTGGAGCCACATGCGGCTCTTTGATCATTCTGTTGCGGCTCAGCTGCGTACTTGCCGACCCCCCCCGATATTCCCGGGACACTTCCGGATTTCAGTGCCTCTTGCTGAAAACTCCCGGCGGGATTAATATTTTACGATTTTCACCCTTACAATAATAATAAGGGCGTGTCATGATGGTACATCATATAGCGCCTTCTATAATCTGTATTAACAGCGTGCCAGTACAGCCTTTTGTTGTATGCATCTATTGCCTGCACACACACGTGACAGCAAGGCATACTTGGTCAACAGCCACACAGGTTACACTGACGGTGGCCATATAAAACAACTTTAACACTCTTACTAATAATGCGCCACACTTTGAACCAAAACCAAACAAGAATGACAAACACATTTCGGGAGAACATCTGCACCTTAACACAACATAAACACGACAGAACAAATACCCAGAATCCCATGCAGCCCTGACTCTTCCGGGCTACATTATTCAACCCTGCTACCACCAAACCCCGCCCCCACCCCAACCCTGCTCCCTCACACATCAACCCCCCCCCACCCCCCCACCCCCTCCCATCCGTGCGACGGTTGAGGTGGGCGGGGTTTGGTAGCGGGGGTGTATAATGTAGCCCGGAAGAGTTAGGGCTGCATGGGATTCTGGGTATTTGTTCTGTTGTGTTTATGTTGTGTTACAGTCCGGATGTTCTCCCGAAATGTGTTTGTCATTCTTGTTTGGTGTGGGTTCACAGTGTGGCGCATTATTAGTAAGAGTGTAAAAGTTTTTTATACCGCCACCGTCAGTGTAACCTGTGTGGTTGTTGACCAAGTATGCCTATTCGTAGTCTGTTGGAAAAACCGGGAGAGTTGACAAGTATGACGCTGTCAAGCGCCATTCATATAAAACTTGCGGGCAGCACTAACAATACATTTTCAAATTAAGGTGTGGGCCGCGTGTCTGAGATCCCTACTTTATACATAGCACAAAGCAAAAAAAAAACTTTGTATGCAGTGTTATTTCATTTTAAATTTCAAAAGATTTTTATGGCTCCCATTGTTTACTTTAATTTGTGAAACTGGTCAAAATGGCTCTTTGACTGGTAAAGGTTGCCGACCCCTGGTCTAGGCCAAGCCCAGTTCGACTGTGTTACTCCCCGTCAGCCATGTTGTAGTTTTTAGCGCTTCCATATTGAGTCTACTGACAGATATAAGTTAGAACACAGCCCTACTTTGTATTATGAAATAACAACGGAGGAATTTTTGCGTGCATGTCCATGTACGAGCAAGTCTGCCCCACAACAATATTATGGAGAAATATAAAGAACTTATTGACTATAACTTTGGACTACAACTGAATAAAAAATGGCAGACTCGCGCAGAGCAAAGCTCTTCAGGTAAAAAAATCTACCTCACTATAATTCACACGACACAGACACTACGATGATAGCTGTCAACACTGTCAATATGGCTTCCGGTCCGTCACTCAAATAGGTCCATGTGCAACATAAACACAAAAAATAATACCTATTGTTACAAAATGTACACACGCCTACCATGCTAATCTGTTGCATTGATTTATATTATATATTTGAAATGAGATATAATGTTAAAAGTCTGTTGATGAACATGAACGCCATAAATGTATATTCTTTTACTTTATTAATTATTATTTTATTACTATTTCTGTGTATCATTGTCATTATAGGGACACGGAAAAGGATGGATGGATATTCTGAATGTAATTGTAGTGAATAAAAACACAGTGATGGATCTGTGTTCTTTACAAGATGATGGCATGACAACTGCATTGCACCTTGCACATGCGCACATACAGTAGTTGACACGTTTATGACTTAAAAAGCAGGTGTTGATAAACGACTTACCTGTTATAAGATGTTATATCACGATAGGATAGGATCGACTTGTATTTATCCCACAATGTGGAAATTACCTTGTTACAGTGCAGGTTTTTACATACAGGAGCAAAAGTAAAACGTAATGAAAATAAAAAGAAATAGTAATAAATACTACATATTGCACACTAATTTGTATAGATACAAGATACAATAAGACAAGAAAACACTAACCTTCATATTGCACACCATGGAAAAAGATCACAGTAATTACATAAGTGCGTTGTAAAGTCTAATGGCTGTGGGTAGAAAGGACCTGTGGTAGTGCTCCTTCTTGCACTGTGGATGTAAAGGTCTAATAAAGTCTAACAAATGTTGCTGGTGCACAACCTCTTGTGCTAATAAGAATGCTAATAAAAAATGCCTTTTAAAAAATGTCTTTGGAGGTGGGAGGAAGACAGAGCACCCGGAGGGAATCCACGCAGTCACGGGAAGAACATGCAACCTCCACACAGAAACATCCGGAGCGCAGGATATATATATATATATATATATATGTATATATATATATATATATATATATATGTTCCTCGCGCACTAATTGACTGAAAGAGCACACACTTACCGCTTACACTGCGGCGCGAGCATGTCACGTTATTGATGGAAAAATGCATTTTTAGACAATACGATTTCCCTGAGCGTCTAGGAGACACCGAGAGTAACAAGCGGTAGACAATGGATTAGAAAGGACATATTTAAAAAAAACATAAAATCAAAAAAAAATAATTATTTAACTTGGGACTTCCCGCGGGCCTGGCTAATGCCTACGTACAGGGCATTGCAGTAGTCTAGACCAGTGGTTTTCAAATGGGGGTACGCGTACCCCTGGGGGTGCTTGAAGGTATGCCAAGGGGTACGTGAGATTTTTTTTAAATATTCTAAAAATAGCAACAATTCAAAAATCCTTTATAAATATATTTATTGAATAATACTTCAACAAAATATGAATGTAAGTTCATAAACTGAACATCAAATCAAGTAGGCTATTCCATTCATTACAATGCAACAATGCAATATTCAGTGTTGACAGCCAAATTTTTTGTCGACATGTTCCATAAATATTGATGTTAAAGATTTCTTTTTTTGTGAAAAAATGTTTAGAATTAAGTTCATGAATCCAGATGGATCTCTATTACAATCCCCAAAGAGGACACTTTAAGTTGATGATTACTTCTATGTGTAGAAATCTTTATTTATAATTGAATCACTTGTTTATTTTTCAACAAGTTTTTAGTTATTTTTATATCTTTTTTTCCAAATAGTTCAAGAAAGACGACTACAAATGAGCAATATTTTGCACTGTTATACAATATAATAAATCAGAAATTGTTGACATAGTGCTGTATTTTACTTCTTTATCCCTTTTTTCAACCAAAAATGCTTTGCTCTGATTAGGAAGTACTTGAATTAAAAACATGTTCACAGGGGGTACATCACTGAAAAAAGGTTGAGAACCACTGGTCTAGACGAGTCGAGATAAAGGCGTGGATTAATTTCTCGAAATCATGTCCTGATAAAAGGGGTTTCACTTTCGCTATTTGACGTAAAAGCTTTTTTGTACGACGCTGCCGATTTGTTTTTCGAATTTAAAATCTGAGTCGAACTTTACCCCCAGGTTTGTGACAGAGTCGCTGAGACACGGTGTCAGAGTGCCGAGGTCAACGTTGGGGGAGGGAGAGCGACTTGGACCGAACAACATAACTTCTGTTTTGTCTTCATTTAGGCTCAGGAAGTTAGCTGAAAGACAGGCTTTGATGTCGTGCAGGCAGTCAATGAGACATTGAACCGTGTTATTTTGTGCCATGGGAAAATAGATCTGGCAATCATCGGCATAAAAATGAAATGCAATACCGTACTTCCTAAAAACAGAACTATAAAAGTTGTCCCGAACTATAAAAGTTGGTGTCGTCCGCAAATAATACACATCTCAACAACTTTGATACCTCACTTATATCATTAATATATAAAATAAACAATTTTGGTCCCAAAACAGAACCTTGTGGAATTCCACATTCAATTCTCATTTGTTCAGATGCATTACCCACAAAATCCACAATCTCTTACTCACAAAATCAAATGAAACATTATTATTTATACTCC
Organism: Nerophis lumbriciformis; assembly: GCF_033978685.3. Taxonomy (NCBI): domain Eukaryota; kingdom Metazoa; phylum Chordata; class Actinopteri; order Syngnathiformes; family Syngnathidae; genus Nerophis; species Nerophis lumbriciformis. The sequence goes on along the minus strand of NC_084582.2, from coordinate 17,205,934 downwards.
TAAAAATAACAATATTATGTATATTGAAAAGAAAAGTTTTAATTAAATTTAAAAACCCCTATGTTTCATTGCTTAGAGTGTACCGATGAATACTGGTATTGGTAAGCAATATCCAAATTGGTATGGGAATCGATAAAAATCGAACAATATACAAACGTACATCCCTAATAGGGACACCTCTATCAAACAATGAACCAAACCGCCACATTTATTTTTTAAAGCTTTATCATCAAAGCAGTAGCTGGCGATGGGATTTTTAAATTACCCTGAGTATAAAAACTAACAAAATCATTCCAGTGGTTTCTGAGGCTCTTTCCAGTGACATACAGGTCAATACTGTAATCAGAGACTGTGTGACAGCAGCTCCAAGAAGTGCTCGAGGTGGGGCCTGTAGTCTTTACAGAACATATACTATTGCTAGCGCTCTCCCATGTGACGGAGAGATACACAATTGAAAGCTTTCTACAACAAAGTTCTGCAGAAAAATAACATTTTATAGGACATTTGGGTGCTTTCATGTTTAGCTGTTTACGTCATAGTTTTGCTTTGTTTTTGCTGTAATGTAACGAGGAGGTCAGCTCATTCATATTGTAGATCCCATGTCCTTCATTCTGGATGTCCTATTCACTTCTAACTATTGAACATTGCATAGAGGTCGGTTTATGTCACAAAAGGAACAGTATAATGCCCACAAAGGTCCACATGATGGACAAAGACTAATGCAAACTCAACTAAAATGAGATTTTAGTTGAGTTTCAGTATTATTATTAATATGTATTTCCCTACTAACAACAAACAATACCAAATTAACACTGCATGTTATTTTGCGATGATCAAAATGTGTCACTACAGATGGCACAAATGTAACACGTGCATCTGTCACAACGGTCAGACCGTGACAGCCCTACATGATGTGATAAATAGTCGTGTTGCCACGTTTCATACCTCCCGCTGTACAAGTACTGGTCAGACAATGACTACATTATATTAATATGCATGGATAAATCATATGTGAGTGTGAGCATTGTGTACATTCTGGAAGCCAACGGAATAAACAATTACATGTGAGTTACTTACTGATATGGCTAAAAGAATGCTTGCGACTGAGTGCGTGGGCGGAAGGAGGGAAACAATTGTGGTGTGTAATTGGCTGCCCAACACAATTAAATCAAGGCGTGTGTGTGCATAAACGCTTTCATATTCAAGGCATGTAGTTGGATTGTTTTGCGGAAGTCCCAAGGAAGTATGGTGTGAGTTTGAAATTGTGTATGTACTGTACCACTCACTCCAGAAAGGCAGGGAGGGCTCGAAATCTCAAAGCAATTAATCAGATACTGAGTACATTCATTAAAATGTTGTATCGTAATAATAGCAGTGGATCAGTGGAGGGCGGTGTCACGTGGGATGTCTTTACCTGTATTTTGAGACCTACTTTTCAATGCATTTTAAGGGTATCTATAATGTTTTTGATGTACATTTTAACAAACTTATTTGTCTAGATCAGTGACCCCCAACCACAGATCCGGGGACTGGTACCGGTCTGTGACACATTTGCTACCGGTCCGCACAGAAACGGTAAATAATTTACAAACGACAGCACACACACCAATAAGCTTACTCATGTATGTATAATACAACTCCTGATATGAAGTCCATCCACCCATCCATCCATTTTCTACCGCTTGTCCCTCACAGGGTCGCGGGGGGGGGGGGGGCTATACCAGTTGCCATTTGTTATATTTGATATGCATCTGTTAAATGAGACAATGCACATTAATGGACATATATAATGTAAACGTGCTAGATCGTATATATATATATATATATATATATATATGTACATTGTGGGAAGGTCTCACAGACAGGACTATGTCATGGTCTGATCTGTGGAAGATCCCCCAAGCCAGGCTCAGCTTCCTGATCAGAGCAACGTACGACACCTTGCCTTGTCCCCGAAACCTCCACCAAAGGTTTGGTGCCGAGGAGACCTGTCCCCTCTGCAACACCATCAACGCAAGCCTCCAGCACATCGTGTCGGGCTGCACGACAGCGTTGTCGCAAGGCCGCTACAGATGGCGACACGACCAAGTCCTGAAAAAGCTGGCAGAGGTGTCAGAGACCTGCAGAAAGGAGGCGAATGGCAGACCTTCCGCTCCAGCCAGACATCCCATCCAATTCGCGAGGGCTGGGGAGGGTGCCAAACACCCCCGCCAGAGAGCTACAGTGAGACTCCTCTCACCAGGAAATGAGTGGAGCATAAGGGTCGACCTGGGGAAGCAGCTCCAGTTCCCCAGGGAGATCGTCGAAACATCTATACGGCCAGACCTGGTCTTCTGGTCAGAGGCTTGCGGGACGGTTCTTCTGGTCGAGTTCACTGTCCCATGGGAGGGGGTTTGGAGGCTGCTTATGAGCGGAAGCGAGCCAAGTACTCTGACCTGGCAGCAGAGTGCAGGGAGGCTGGCTGGAAAGCTGTCATCTGTCCTGTTGAAGTGGGGTGTAGGGGCTTCGTGGGTTCCTCAACTGCCCGCCTACTCCGAGACATTGGATGCACAGGAGCGGGGCATCGGAAAGCCATGAAAGAGCTGGCCGAGGAGGCGGACAAAGTCAGCTTCTGGCTGTGGCTAAGGAGGAAGCATAAGAGTTGGGGGGCAAACACCTAGGACATCAGCAGGGGGTGGCAGGGAGACATCCCTGCCATCGCTCCGCCACCATGAGACGTTCTGGGGTTAAAGGAGCAAAACGTTGATGAATGGTGGTCCCCAGCTGATGACCCGTTTATGCCCACAGAGGTGTTCGGTGAGGTGTCACAGCACACCTGTCAAAGGGCACTGGAGGAGGTGCGTCAGGCAGCAATGCCCAGCAGGAATTCCATCACCTGTATCTTGATATATATATATATATATATATATATATATATATATATATATATATATATATATATATATATATATATATATATATATATATATATGTACCTTTATATATACATATACATGCATATGTATATATATCACCGTGTGGTTCCCCGGCGCCACAGTCCGGGACAAGCATTGACTGCAGCGCATCGTACGTGCTGCTGATAGGGTTATTGGCTGCAAACTCCCCCCCCTCCAGTACCTGTTCTCCTCCAGGACCAGGAGGCGTGTGGGTCGGATCACAGCTGACTCTTCTCACCCTGGACACAAACTATTCTCCCCTCTCCCCTCAGGCAGGAGACTACGATCCATCCAGACCCACACCTCCCGCCACCTGAACAGTTTGTTTCCCCTCGGCCATCAGGCACATGAACAATAACAAGATCTGATAGCGCTATTACAGCTCATGTTATTCTATTCCGTGTTATATGTGTTTTATGTAGCACAATTACACCAAGTAAAGTTCCTAGTTTGTGAACCCGTTCTCAAACAATGGCAATACAAACTATTCTGATTCTGATTGTGAGTCTGATTCTGAAATCTGATTCTGATACTGTATATATATATATATATATATATATATATATATATATATATATATATATATATATAGATATATATATATATATGTGTGTGTATATATATATATATATATATATATATATATATATGTGTGTATATATATATCTATATCTATACGGGGGGTGCTTACAAACATCAGTTGTCTACCAATCTAAGGTAATACGCAAGGACATTAACACATCCGACACATATGTAGGATTAACCGAGGGAGAATTCAAAACCAGATGGAACAATCACAAGGCTTCTTTCAGGAACAAAAACCTGCGAAATACCACAGAACTCAGCAAACACATTTGGGACCTCAAAGACAATAATGTTGAATATTCAATAACATGGCAAATTCTTGCATCCAGCACACCTTACAATAGTGGTAATAAAAGATGCAACCTATGCTTGAAAGAGAAACTGTTTATTATTTACCGTCCAGACCTGTCATCCCTCAACAAGCGCAGCGAAATTGTAACAGCATGCCGCCATAGACGGAAACACCTCCTAGGTAACACATGAGCCAATCACCACGCCCCTAGGCCAGCCTGTACCCACCCACTCTGTGCCCTATATAAACCATGGTATGCGAATGCTCCCATTAAAATCTCCTGACGATTGAGGGTACCCCCCCTCATGAAATAGGCCTGTAGAGATGAAATAGTCTTGTGATTTTTTCCCACACATACATATATATATATATATATATATATATATATATATATATATATATATATATATGTGTGTATGTATATATATATATATATATATATATATATATATATATATATATATATATATATATATATATATATATATATATATATATATATATGTTTATATATACAGGTAAAAGCCAGTAAATTAGAATATTTTGAAAAACTTGATTTATTTCAGTAATTGCATTCAAAAGGTGTAACTTGTACATTATATTTATTCATTGCACACAGACTGATGCATTCAAATGTTTATTTCATTTAATTTTGATGATTTGAAGTGGCAACAAATGAAAATCCAAAATTCCTTGTGTCACAAAATTAGAATATTACTTAAGGCTAATACAAAAAAGGGATTTTTAGAAATGTTGGCCAACTGAAAAGTATGAAAATGAAAAATATGAGCATGTACAATACTCAATACTTGGTTGGAGCTCCTTTTGCCTCAATTACTGCGTTAATGCGGCGTGGCATGGAGTCGATGAGTTTCTGGCACTGCTCAGGTGTTATGAGAGCCCAGGTTGCTCTGATAGTGGCCTTCAACTCTTCTGTGTTTTTGGGTCTGGCATTCTGCATCTTCCTTTTCACAATACCCCACAGATTTTCTATGGGGCTAAGGTCAGGGGAGTTGGCGGGCCAATTTAGAACAGAAATACCATGGTCCGTAAACCAGGTACGGGTAGATTTTGCGCTGTGTGCAGGCGCCAAGTCCTGTTGGAACTTGAAATCTCCATCTCCATAGAGCAGGTCAGCAGCAGGAAGCATGAAGTGCTCTAAAACTTGCTGGTAGACGGCTGCGTTGACCCTGGATCTCAGGAAACAGAGTGGACCGACACCAGCAGATGACATGGCACCCCAAACCATCACCCAACCATGCAAATTTTGCATTTCCTTTGGAAATCGAGGTCCCAGAGTCTGGAGGAAGACAGGAGAGGCACAGGATCCACGTTGCCTGAAGTCTAGTGTAAAGTTTCCACCATCAGTGATGGTTTGGGGTGCCAAACTTGTACATGCCCATATTTTTCATTTTCATACTTTTCAGTTGGCCAACATTTCTAAAAATCCCTTTTTTGTATTAGCCTTAAGTAATATTCTAATTTTGTGACACACGGAATTTTGGATTTTCATTTGTTGCCACTTCAAATCATCAAAATTAAATGAAATAAACATTTGAATGCATCAGTCTGTGTGCAATGAATAAATATAATGTACAAGTTACACCTTTTGAATGCAATTACTGAAATAAATCAAGTTTTTCAAAATATTCTAATTTACTGGCTTTTACCTGTATATATATATTCAGAGCGGGATGATGCCATGTTATCGATGAGAAAATGCATTTTTAGACAGTATGATTTGCCTGAGTGGCCAGGAGGCACCGAGATTAACAAGCAGTAGAAAATGAGAAAATGAATTAGAAAGGACAGATTAAAAAAAAAAAAATCGTATTTTTATTATTTTTTTCATTTGGGATTCCGTGGGCCAGATTTTTTACGCTGGCGGGCGGGATCCGCCCCACGGGCCGTAGTTTGGGGATCACTGGTATATACCATCAACGTTCCGGGGACCATATAATAGCAAATAAACAAGCCCAGGGCTCCCACTAATTCAGCATTATGGTGAGTTGTATTTTTCATGCATTTACTTTTGCTGTATTTATCTGCCATACATGGAAGGCCGGTCCGTGAAAATAATACCTACATTAAACAGGTCCCTGGTGCAAAAAAGGTTTGGGATCCCTGGTCTAGATATTATTTATTGGGTATGCTTTGGTGTAAATTTAGCTCAACACTCACATTTATAACCCGTTTTTTGAGTCTGCCCGTAAACAGTTTGTGTGTGAACGCGTTCCCTTTGGATTGCAAATGAAACCCTTCACACCCTACCCTCAAAAGTATCAGAATGTATCTTTTGAAATTTTAAAACAATTGGATGAAAATATCTATTTATCCTACCTTCTCTTGGATTTCCTCAAACCAAATTGTAATGTCACAACGGGGCTGTCTTTTTTGTTTGAGTTTAGTGGCCATTTCAACCTGTGCTTACTGGTCCATGTTGACAAAACAGTCGCTTACATAATGTCGTGTACAAATAAATTGCGTTCCATGACCGAGCTTGTAACTCAAAACACTTGTATCTAAAATCCGACCCGTCCATTGAAATTAACTACAATCTATTTATTACGTGCTTGGCCTTCCCAAAACACAGCAACTTTTAGATTTCAATTATTGTTTAAAACACATTCCAATAGTTATAAATAATGTACTACAATTTTTCAGCATTTACCCTGGGGAGTAGACTTTTGTAGGTGTCTCCTATGTTGTGATCACATCGATAGGAAATACAAATAAAAGAATATAATGCATGGAATTGGTTTGTCCTTTGCAGCTATTACAGCTTCCACTCTTCCATCTCTAGTTGACACGGATGCTTAATTTAGAGGTATATCCCAATGTACAGTATTTATAAAATAGGATTGGATTGTCAGTATCTCCAAATCAATTGAAATGTAATGTGCTGTGTTCGTGTGAAGTTTTTACAGTATGTTTTATAGCATTTTCAGAGCTTTTGCACTATAACCTGGGTAAAACATTTTCAAAATGACACCAAACAAAATGTAGGTAAACACAAGGAACCTGGGTTTGCAAAATCAAATTAAGTTTGTGTGCATGTTTGAGATATTTGTGTGTGTGTGTGTGTGTGTGTGTGTGTGTGTGTGTGTGTGTTTGTGTGTGTGTGTGTGTGTGTGTGTGTGTGTGTGTGTGTGTGTGTGTGTTCCTCACATGCTGCTTCTTTCAGCCAGCTGCTTCATGCCTCATTGGGGTATTTATTGATTGGTCCAGTTTCTCTTTGTTTTCACTCTTCTATTTTGGTCGAATGATGCAGCTCTAAGAAACCCGCTGGCCTTTGCTAAAACTACTCTAACGACCACAGGAGCCTGTGGTAAAATGGCTTTTAAAAGGCTAGACAGACTGTGGTCAGAAGCGACTGAATGGTGAAAGAAGCCTTTGGTAAAATGTCTGCAGAAGGTCAGAGACATTGCAATAAAAGAGCCCCCAATAACAAATACTTTGCCTGCTTGTGAACGTGTGAGTTCTGAGCGCCATCATATAGGAAAAAAGATGCATTTAATATCTTAATCAATACGTAATATGGATTTTTGCCGCATTTTATTCTTATAACATTTTAGAGGATGCGTTGCTACCGCAAACTGTTCCCCTAATTACAGCATGACTGTGTTCCAGTGCACAAAGCACAGTCCATAAAGCCAGGCTTGGAGGAGTTTTGTATGGAAAAACTAAGAATTCCCTCTTGTCCAACATCAACAACCTTTGACCTCACAAATAAGACACTTCCACATATTGTTGGAATTATCCCCATAAGAGTGGAAGTTGTTTCAGTGGCAAATAAAGAAAAATTGCCGACATTTCTAAATTGAGAGGAGGCTACGCCGGATAGTCGAACCTCGGATTCAGGAGGAACAGTGTGGTTTTCGTCCTGGTCGTGGAACTGTGGACCAGCTCTATACTCTCGGCAGGGTCCTTGAGGGTGCATGGGAGTTAGCCCAACCAGTCTACATGTGTTTTGTGGACTTGGAGAAGACCGTCGACCGTGTCCCTCGGGAAGTCCTGTGGGGAGTGCTCAGAGAGTATGGGGTATCGGACTGTCTGATTGTGGCAGTCCGCTCCCTGTATGATCAGTGCCAGAGCTTGGTCCGCATTTCTGGCAGTAATTCGGACACGTTTCCAGTGAGGGTTGGACTCCGCCAAGGCTGCCCTTTGTCACCGATTCTGTTCATAACTTTTATGGACAGAATTTCTAGGCGCAGTCAAGGCGTTGAGGGGATCCGGTTTGGTGGCTGCAGGATTAGGTCTCTGCTTTTTGCAGATGATGTGATCCTGATGGCTTCATCTGGCCAGGATCTTCAGCTCTCACTGGATCGGTTCGCAGCTGAGTGTGAAGCGACTGGGATGAGAATCAGCACCTCCAAGTCCGAGTCCATGGTTTTCGCCCAGAAAAGGGTGGAGTGCCATCTCCGGGTTGGGGAGGAGATCTTGCCCCAAGTGGAGGAGTTCAAGTACCTCGGAGTCTTGTTCACGAGTGAGGGAAGAGTGGATCGTGAGATCGACAGGCGGATCGGTGCGGCGTCTTCAGTAATGCGGACGCTGTATCGATCCGTTGTGGTGAAGAAGGAGCTGAGCCAGAAGGCAAAGCTCTCAATTTACCGGTCGATCTATGTTCCCATCCTCACCTATGGTCATGAGCTTTGGGTTTTGACCGAAAGGACAAGATCACGGGTACAAGCGGCCGAAATGAGTTTCCTCCGCCGGGTGGCGGGGCTCTCCCTTAGAGATAGGGTGAGAAGCTCTGCCATCCGGGGGGAGCTCAAAGTAAAGCCGCTGCTCCTCCACATCGAGAGGAGCTAGATGAGGTGGCTCCGGCATCTGGTCAGGATACCACCCGAACGCCTCCCTAGGGAGGTGTTTAGAGCACGTCCGACCGGTAGGAGGCCGCGGGGAAGACCCAGGACACGTTGGGAAGAAGAAGAAGCTGGGGAGAGGGAAGTCTGGGCTTCCCTGCTTAGGCTGCTGCCCCCACGACCCGACCTCGGATAAGCGGAAGAAAATGGATGGATGGATGGATTCTCAATTTTACTACCGTTCCTGTATGTGTGGTATGACAGTGGAACCTCCGTTTTTGCCAGCAATTTGTTTAAAAGGGTCTGACAAAAACATAATGGCTTAAAAAAAACATAAAAAATAATGTATGTCCAAATAATATGTTTTGGATAGACAAAAAGATTAATACAAAACACATTTGTTAGAGAATAGTTAACGTTTTACTTGCAGAAAGTTGGGATGGATACATTTTACATTTAAATCGATACAATACCAATTCCAGATAGCTTGGAACCGACACAAGTGCTCAACGATACCAATCTCCGGTACTTCTCTGTATGTTGATTTGTTAATGCATGTTGATTTGTTTAATAATAACATCCCGTATTTTATCTAACATTTAATAGTGTTCTGATAATGCTAACTGTGCAGTCCAGTTGTTACATTTTCATTTGTTACACTTCTGAGTCTCATTTGCAAGTGTTGTTTAATAGCTTTTGGAAGCATTTAGAATTCCAAGACGTTACAACTACGGTGTGTAGTCTTTGTTATTAAGCTGAAACTATTTTTTTGCACTGTATTGTACTTGGTGTATTTAGCATCAGCTGTTTAGTTGTAGTTGTAGCTTTCATTATCAAATTTAGGGATGTTGAAATCACCATGTAATTTGCCAATGCTAATAAGTAGCATGTGTATGGAGAATCTAATTTAAATGTGCATTGACCTGATGCATTTTAAAAAGAGGAGCCATTTTTAGTTTGTTTGGGTGTTTTCTATACTGCACTTGCTTTGTTGGTAGGGAAAATGACCTAAAAGCAGATTGGCTGAGTCCACTAAGAGTACAGCTTGACTGATTGTTTCCTAGCCAAATGTTTGAGAGTCTGGAACCGGACGTGACGTCACATGCAACAAAGATATCGAAATATGGCATTTTTTTATATTACGTGAATCGGCATAATGACGGAATTACGCTGTTGCCTCTAAAAGTACAAAATTTGGTACCCATCCCTAGCAGAAAGCCGAACCCTCTGAAAAGTGGGTCGTACAAAAACCGTGGTACCAATGGACTATATTTACGTCTACTTGTTTTTATGTAATGTAAACATGTAATATGTCGCTGAAAGAGGGGACTGTAACATTTCACCACCTCTGTCTTAATGTAAATCCATTGTATGACTCGTGTTTCGATTTGTGTTCATAGCTGTCAATCACAGGCAGCTCGGTTTCGTGTAGAAAATGTGTACTCTGCTGCGTTGTCTTTTCCTACTGCTCCGAGCGGGTTGCCGATGTGAGAGGCGAGATGCTGACTACTGAGCTAAAAGCACAGATCAGGGTTTTTCAACCTTTTTTGAGCCAAGGCACATTTTTTGCGTTGAAAAAATCCGGAGGCACACCACTAGCAGAAATCATTAAAAAACAAAACTGTCATGTCTGTGTGATCATGTTTTGTTTGGCCATGTGCTAATTTTGGATTTGTCAGTTCCTGTTTTTTCACTCCCCGTTTTGTTTCCATGACAACCCATTAGTTTTCACCTGTCCTCATGTCACACACCTGATTCATTTGCACTCAAGCATCTGCTGTTAATCATGTCTGTGTTATTTAAGCTTTTCATTTTCTGTTGGTCGGCCTGGCGACGTCACATTCATGCTCTGCACTCTTGACACACTGCTTACTCTGTCCAGGTCATAGTTCATGCTGCTCTTTTCTTGCCACATACGTTTTTTGTTTATTCAAGCCACTGTTTGTGTCTTTTGTTTTGCCATATTCATAGTTATGCATAGTCCAAGGTTTTGTTCCCTGCGTTAAGTTTTGTGCCTCCACTGTGAGCACCTTTTGTTTCTTCTTTTTTTGAGTGTTAAAATTAAATATGTATTTACCTTCAAAAAAAAAAAAAAAAAAAAAAGCACAAGGCCAAACAAAACATGATCACACAGACATGACAGAAACTCAGTTGACAGTAAAAAGTCTTTGTCGCAATTGTTGGATATGACAACCAAGTATGCATCACTCTAGCTTTTGTCTCAAAGTAGGTGTTCTGTCACGACCTGTCATATCACACCGTGACTTATTTGGAGTTTTTTGCTGTTTTTCTGTGGGTAGTGTTTTAGTTCTTGTCTTGCACTCCTATTTTGGTGGCTTTTTCTCTTTTTTTTGTATTTTCCTGAAGCAGTTTCATGGCTTCCTTTGTTTTAGCAATCAACAATATTTCAGTTGTTTTTATCCTTCTTTGTGGGGACATTGTCGATTGTCATGTCATGTTCGGATGTACATTGTGGAGGCCATCTTTGCTCCACAGTAAGTCTTTGCTGTCGTCCAGCATTCTGTTTTTGTTGACTTTGTAGCCTCTTCAGTTTTAGTTTTGTTCTGCATAGCCATCCCCAAGCTTCAATGCCTTTTCTTAGGGGCACTCACCTTTTCTTTATGATTGGTTTAATCATCAGATACCGTTTTACCTGCACGATGCCTCCCGCTGTTTCCGACATCTACAAAGCAATTAGCTACTTTCTGCCACCTACTGGTATGGAAGAGTGTTACACGGTTACTCTGCCAAGCTCTAGACAGCACCAACACTCAACAACAACACATCATTTGCAGACTATAATTAATGGTCTGCAAAAAATATTTTTAACCCAAATAGGTGAAATTAAATAATCTCCCACGCAATGTTCCCTCTAAATTTCCATGTGTGTGAGCAAACGCAAAATTCTCCCTGAGCATTCAGTGGAGCCCATGTGAGCAACATCAGACGTGCACACTGTGGCTACACCAGCAGCTCACCTGTCCCAAACCTGACTAAATAACAAGTTAAATCTCTATTCATCCATCCATTGTCTACCGCTTGTCCCTTTCGGGGTCACGGGGGGTGCTGGAGCCTATCTCAGCTGCATTCGGGCAGAAGGCGGGGTACACCCTGGACAAGTCCCCACCTCATCGCAGGGCCAACACAGATAGACAGACAATATTATCTTATTATTATAATCAAATTACAGCAGTCATTTCCATGAGGTTATTTTCTAATATAAGTGTTTAGGCCCACTTACAATGACAATAACAAAAAATATTGTTTTTCATGAACTGTGTACTTGTATTGTTTGTCTGGGTGGAGGTCCTGCTTTGGAAATAATTTGTACCCCTTTCAGACATTGCATTTAGTTCCCATTAAAACATTCACATGTTGCACAATGAGATGTAAGCAGGGGATCATGTGTACATTCCTGCAACTTCCTGTTTGTAAAAAAAATATTTTTATTAGTATTTATTTAATATACTAACAGCATTTCATGATTAATATTTATAAATTAAGATTCCTAATAAATGACACTAAAATAAGCACACATTTGATTGGTAAATCATAGTGTAACGACTTGGAGTGACACTTTATGTGTGGTGTTGGAGTTGTCCGACTTTTTGTGTGGCTGTAAACGCATCACTTGCTAAGTGCCATATGCGCATGTGTTGATACAACAAAAGTGGTTTTGGTCTGGTTTGTACTGCAGAAAATGACCAGTTTTGCTAGATATCATTTTTTTTAACTAATGTTTTGGTGATGTGTTTATGGCCGACAATAAAGAGTTTTGCTCAGTAAAGTGATGGATGGAATTCATGTCTTCAAAGCGTCTCGACAGACGTTACAATATTTGAACAATGATGACGAAAACTGTTTTCTCTGTCGTGTCCGTGTCGTGTCGAAAATTGTTATGCGCTTTTTTTTTTTTTTTGATTTTGTGCGTGGCATAGATTTGCCGTGCGCAGAGGACGCTTGAGCAGTGCGCAATTGCACAGGCGCGCACCTTAGAGGGAACATTGCTCCCACGGCACACCAGACTGTATCTCACGGCACACTAGTCGCAGCACAGTGGTTGAAAAACACTGGCCTCGATCGACAGCACTTTTCTTGAAGTTGACTGGTCTCTGGTACACGTCGCGAAGGAGATGCATTCATGAACAAAATTATTTTTAAAATGAAATATATTTTTGCATTGTTGCTACTCTTTTGAGTGACACCGTGACTTTTTTTTTTCAAACTGTGTTTTCAGGGCGAGGGGTAGGGGTTGAGGTTGTATGACAGTTGTATTATTAGCTTTCAAGTTGGCGATAGTGGGAGTAAGAAAACATTTTAGCATTTCATGTCTGTCAGAGGGAATCGACCCCCAACAAAAAACCCACACGGACACGCACACACACCACAGGCTCTTTGTCAGTCTCAGACAGAAATGTGTTTTATTGGCTCAGGAGTTGCCATCCCTCACTCCCCTTCACTCTCCTTCACACTTGTTTTCCCTATTTGTCTCTCTCCTTCTTCGTCACTTCGCTCTCCCTCGTGTGTGACTTATCTGCGCTTGCACCCCAAGCCCCTCATCTCCCTCCTCCACCCACCACCGCCGCCGCCATCCCTCTGAAGTTGTGGCTTTGCTGGAGGCTGACACAACCATGCACACGCACTTAGATGAGGAATTGCTTTTACTGTACATGCTAAACCACGCACCAAATAGAATGACGGATGCTTGTTGGAATATCTGCTGCCGGGCAAAGTCTGCTGTAGGCTTTGCATGTCAGACAGAATATTGTTTGCGCGTCACAGCTGTACGAGGCAAACTTTTGTTTTTTCTTTGTTTCTTTTCACCTGCTCCCTGCATGACTCCAATTTATATTTTATACGACAGTATATTCACAAGAAAATCCTACACATTGTGACATTTTTTTCCCCTATTTTCTACTCTTTCTATTACTACAAGTGTGAAATGTAATCATCGCTATGGAGCTCAAAATCATTCCTGTCTAATCCGGTGAGCAGCACATATCTGGCAGTAATACCAGCACCAACTACTCGCACTGAGAGAGATTGAGTGAGTTTTTACAAATATCTGGTACAGGATCAGCCGTTCACTTTCTACTCAAGCCGATCAAATTTTGATTTATTGGTCAGAGAACCATATTTGGCAACTAAACTGGATGTATTTCTTCATGCACATTTTCACTAAATTACATTTAAATGCAAAGGTTAGCCAAAAGGGGGGATGTTTTTTCGCCTTTCACCAAGTGCTCAAACACACTAAACGGTAACACTTTAGTATCGGGAACATATTCTAAGTGACAGGACTTGGACATTGGCGTGGTTTGTTTTCCCATGGTGCAAATGATTTGGACCAGACATGGCGGGAAGGTACCGTATTTTCCGCACCATAAGGCGCCCTGGGTTATAAGCCGCGCCTTCAATGAACGGCATATTTCAAAACTTTGTCCACCTATAAGCCGCCCCGTGTTGTAAGCCGCATCTAACTGCGCTAAAGGGAATGTCAAAAAAACAGTCAGATAGGTCAGTCAAACTTTAATAATATATTAAAAACCAGCGTGATGTGGGCGCGCATGGAGTCGTATATCAACATGGACGGAGCTGCGTGAAAAAAGCCACCCGGCCTCTTCGCGTAAACTTACCTTAACCACTCGCTCATCTTTTCTTCATCCATCCATCCCTTCGAGTTAGCTTTTATGATGACGCCGGCTGGAAAGGTCTCTTTTGGCAAGGTCTTCCTTTTGAATATCACCATGGGTGGAAGTTTCTGGCCATTAGCATGGCAAGCTAGAACCACAGTGAAGGATGACTTCTCATTCCCTGTGGTGCGAATATTCACCGTACGTGCTCCCGTTGTATCCACAGTGCGGTTCACAGGAATATCAAAAGTCAATGGAACTTCGTCCATGTTGATAATGTTCTCTGGCCGGACCTTTTTTTCAGCTATCTTGTTTTTACAATATGCACGGAAAGTAGCCAGCTTTTCTTGAAAGTCTTTAGGCAGTTGCTGTGAAATAGTAGTCCGTGTGCGGATGGAGAGATTGCGTCTTTTCATGAACCCGAAACCTGTCGCTTAGTAGGAGCCATTTTGTGGTCTTTACAGATGTAAACACACAAAGGAAATGAAACGTAATATCCGCGCCCTTCTTCTTCTTCTACGCGGGCGGGTGGTTGCTTACAGTAGAAGAAGAAGCGCTTCCTGTTCTATGGGGGCGGGTGCTTACCTTGGCGGTTGCTTGCGTAGAAGAAGAAGCACTTCCTCTTCTACGGGGAAAAAAGATGGCGGCTGTTTACCGTAGTTGCGAGACCGAAACTTTATGAAAATGAATCTTAATATTAATCCATATATAAAGCGCACCGGGTTATAAGCCGCACTGTCAGCTTTTGAGTAAATTTGTGGTTTTTAGGTGCGGCTAATAGTGCGGAAAATACGGTAAATACATTTTTATTTTCACACTAACAAAAGAACAAAAAGCGCGCTCAAGGCGGAAGTACAAACTTGACTAATGAAACAAATACTTGCACGTGGGCAAAAAACTATGGACATGAACAAAAGTCACTAACTGTGGCATAAATAGAAAAAAACTTACTTGACATGACGTGAACAGGGCAGCATGGACGAACATGAAACAGAGTGTCAGGAGTGTGTCAAGAGTGATGTCGCCAGGCTGACTGCCTGGCAACTACAGGCTTAAATAGTGATGACATGATTGGTGAAAACAGGTGCGTGACTCAAAATGTGAAAATGTGAGACAGGTGCGTGACATGACGATGTGAACCAGGTGAAACTAATGGTTACTATGGTGACAAAGGGAGTGAAGACAAGAACTAAAAAGTGTCCAAAAACCAAGCAAAACATAACTAAGCAAAACATGATCACAGACATGACACTAAGTAACAAAGACTTAATTTAGAGTTATTTGGGGTTAGGGTTAGGATTAGAGGGTTAGGGTTAGGACCATAATATGTTACTAATTTGCATGTTAAAAAGCAACTAATTCATGGTGAATATGTTCCCCATACTAAAGTGTTACCGTTTAGATTTAGACCACTGTACCATGTGTACTACATACCATAAATAGTTTCTAGATTAAATTGTGAGCTTTTAGCTTTAGTTGCAATTAAAGGTGATGTTTGGTTTGATAACTTAGAACACCTTTCACATTCTTAAATGAGTCCAGTGGGGTCCATTGCAATTTGCAACAAAGCCAAATATGAAAACACAAACTTTGTTTTCAAAGTTTGTGTCAAAGTGTACTTAGCCTATTTCGGTTTATTATTTACATCATTACAATAAAGAGTTGGTGAGTTTTTTCTGTTAAAGCTGAGTTGAGTTGAGTTTGAGTTTATTTCGAACTTGCAAGCATACAACATGATACATCACAATTTCCAGTTTCTCTTTTCAACATGTTCGAAAAGGAGTAGGAAGAAGCAGAGCTTATTTAATCCTACCCCTTTTCTTTTACATAACAGTTGCTAAAACTTTTATTCACAATATACTCCATAAGTAATCACAATAACAATAAATAAATAAATAATAATAATAATTTAATAATAATAATTGGTGAAGTCAGTCATATTTCATATGATGAGATAAGTAAGATTATTTTGTGAATGAATGGATGGATGAAATAAATTGAGAATGTTTGTCATGGTTCTTGTTCTTTGTACATTGTAAACACTTTACGTTTGAAGAGTTTCTTGAAGTGGATCATATTAGTACATTGTTTGATTGCTTTGCTTAATCCATTCCATAATTTAATTCCACATATTGATATACTGAAGGTCTTAAGTGTTGTACGTGCATACAAATGTTTTAAATTACATTTTTCTCTAAGATTATATTTTTTTTGGAGAAGAATTGTTGTATATTCTTGGGTAGCAAGTTATAGTTTGCTTTGTGTATAATTTTAGCTGTTTGCAAATTCACTCTGTCATGGAATTTCAGTATTTTTTGATTCAAGCTGGATTTTATAACTGTAAAGCTAATATTTCATTTTTCTTTTAGTTTTGTGTCCAGTAAGATTTGAAAAAGCATCTTTTTTTTCTTTTAGTCTGATTTTTCTAATAGAGAAGATATGTTAGTTACTTTTGCAGTATTGACATTTATCAAAGATATATTATTATTGGTAGGCGGGGTACACCCTGGCTCCAGCGACCCCCCGCAACCCCAAAAGGGACAAGCGGTAGAAAATGGATGGATGGATGGATGGATATTATTTTTGGCATAATAACACATGTTGGGTAAGCCTATGTAAATTTGTCTTAGGTAATAGCCTATGTATGTAGTATTTTGCAATATAACTTTTCCCCCCATTTTTCCACTTTTTTGAACCCACTGAAATGAAACTAGATCTATAATTACCATCTAAAGATTGACCCTTCCTGTCCTTTCTTGATGCAAAGTCATCAATTATGTTATCAAATGAAATCTGTTCAGCAATGACATGGTTGATGCGGATGAAGACAAGGCAGTAAGGCGTTTCTGAGAGACATAGTGAACCTTTTTGTTTTCATAAAGTGTCAGCTTTGAAAAGCTCCTGCTCCAGAAATTACAGAAATGTAGTTCCCAGACCAGTCAAGGAATTTGGGTATTGTATATTTTCGTAATATATTTTAATTTGCGAGCGCCAATGCCGCTCCCCAGACGATGGCGCCCTACATACTACAGGAACACCCCAGCACCCTTCTGTAAGCAGCAGTTCATTCTCTGCATATTCAGCTTCAAAAAATATAAGTTTGGCCGGGGGTGCGACTTATACTCAGGAGCGACTTATGTGTGAAATTATTAACACATTACCGTAAAATATCAAATAATATTATTTAGCTCATTCACGTCAGAGACTAGACGTATAAGATTTCATGGGATTTAGCGAATAGGAGAGACAGATTGTTTGGTAAACTTATAGCATGTTCTATATGTTATAGTTATTTGAATGACTCTTACCATAATATGTTACGTTAACATACCAGGCACGTTCTCAGTTGGTTATTTATGCGTCATATAACGTACACTTATTCAGCCTGTTGTTCACTATTCTTTATTTATTTTAAATTGCCTTTCAAATGTATATTCTTGGTGTTGGGTTTTATCAAATAAATTTCCCCCAAAAATGTGACTTATACTCCAGTGTGACTTATATATGTTTTTTTCCTTCTTTATTATGCATTTTCGGCAGGTGTGACTTATACTCCGGTGTGACTTATACTCCGAAAAATACGGTAAATGGCAAATACTAAACGTTAAAAGTATATCAAAAAAAGCTTTAACAAAGTGGTCACTGCAAATTCAAGCAATATTTGACTCTGCTCCCTTAGACTGGAGTGTGTGTTACTTGTATTGTTTTCTTTCTTAAAATCTTGCACTCTTCTGCCCTTTTTGATTACCTCTTGAGGAACTTTGAAGAACCTTTTATCATTTTCGCGATTTGAACACTTTGTACAGCCAAAAACAACATGCATAAGGTATTTTTTTCCAGAAAGGATAAATGGCACCCAGAACCCATTGAGAACAGACACTGGCTTGACCAACACACATATGTAATGAGCCGGACGTGAGTCATTCATATCCAAGAAATAGTTTCACAAAATTTAGCATTCAGGTTATAAAGTTTGTTGTATCCGATTAATTGAACAAAGTTATCAATCTGTGTGGCAGCTGAAAGCTGGGATTTTTAGTTATTTATTTTTCAATTAATGCGTACATGTTAAAACTGCAATTTCAATGTTGATGATAGTTCAGGTAAGACATATTAGTAGTACCTTTCTTATAGGTAAGTCTTTGTCTCTTCTCCAACCACATCCTTCAAGGCAATCTCAGGGGGTAAATGACAGCGCAGGTAGAGTCCAGAACCCCTTCAGTGCACTGCCGTGCTATTACCTCCGGCAGTCATCTCACTGTCATGCTGATCAATTATTCAAGAGCGCAAAGACCTCGGCCTGTTAGCTCACTGCACGGCAGCTCTTGACTCCCCGTTTCTACAGCGCTGCTGCCTCTTCACAAAATAATGACTGGACTGAGTCAGACAGTCTTTCTCCAACCGTCAGGCACCTTTTTGGTAAGCACGCTGAGAAGAAGGACATTGAAAGAAAGACGGATAGACAGCCAAGGAGAAGGAGTACGAACAAAGATTCATGCTGTGCTCATGCTGCTTATGTAACTTACAGGAGTGTGGGGCTTTTAGTGTGGGTACTTTTTCTCAAGTATAACAAAAAGTATTTTTACAAGTTTTATAGAGGGCCAGACTTTTGTACAAGTCTTATTGAGTTACCGAATAAAATCAACATACAACACACAAACACAACATTTTCATGCCCTCAGGTGGTAAACACTTTGGGCTTGATCTACTTAACGTTTGCGAGTATCAAAACACAAGCAAACTTAATTCCACACTCAGAGCTGATCTACTAAGCTTGTGTGCAGAGGATTGGCCATGTCGACACTAAGTCGTTTAACCACATAAACGAATAATTATTTAGCCTAAGCCCCGTTTCAGCCACACTAAACCAGCGTTTAAAGGCCTACTGAAACCCACTACTACCGACCACGCAGTCTGATAATTTATATATCAATGATGAAATCTTAACATTGCAACACATGCCAATACGGCATGTGTTGCAAAACATAACCTATGCATAATTTTGACCAACGAACCAACGTTAAATGTTTTGTAAACCACAGGGAAGTGTTTTAAATGTAGATAAAAAAAAAAAAATCATAATATCACCCTGTTAAGGAACTTATTAAAACTCATTAAAACTAATTAAATGATGAAAACGGTCAATGCCAGCATCTCCCAGGCCGCACCTTCAGCACGCTAATAAGTGAAGTGAATTATATTTATATAGCACTTTTCTCTAGTGACTCAAAGCGCTTTACATAGTGAAACCCAATATCTAAGTTACATTTAAACCAGTGTGGGTGGCACTGGGAGCAGGTTGGTAAAGTGTCTTGCCCAAGGACATAACGGCAGTGACTAGGATGGCGGAAGCGGGGATCGAACCTGCAACCCTCAAGTTGCTGGCACGGCCACTCTACCAACCGAGCTATACCGTGGGTTCCTATGTAGATGCCCAAAAAAAAGTGGTACATAATGATAAGCTGCATGTTTCAAAACATAGCAATGTGCCACAGGATGAACATGAATATGCAGTAATTGAGTATATCCATGGTGAAAACCACCTAATACACGCAAAGGGACAAGCGGTAGAAAATTGATGGATGAATCGATCTTCACCAGTTATCAATTGTCCACGCTGTTTTAGTAGATCACACGCAACACGCCCTTGTATAGTGCACACCATTTTGTTATATAGTTTTAATAGTTTTAGTTTAGTTTAGTTTATTATTTCTTCGGTCAGTGGTCAACAAAATAAACAAACAGTTTTACATTCATGAATTGACAATTTTACAGACCGAAAGGGTTTAGGCTGTATTTGAGCACTTACCCTAACCCTATAAACAATCTCAAATACAAGATGAGCTTCATAGAAATATGACATTTCCTTTACACAACACATTATAAATACAGCTTGTACACAACATAAACACTGTTCAAATATATACACAGTAAAGACATAAACAAACAGTTTTGAAATATCCCTGTACACGTGTTGGTTAAACATTTGTACCAATAATACACTATATACAAACACTTATACTTCCATTATTATTTATATCCCACATTTAGTTTTGTAATTAACATTGATCATAGTATTAACTACTAGTGTTGATTCAAGAGTGATATATTTTTCTAAGACATTGGTTTTAAAGGTTTTTTTAATTGTGTGAATGGAACTGGAAGATTTTAAAGAATCATCCAAGCTGTTCCACAGATGAACCCCCCTGACAGAAACACATCTACTTTTTAAGCTAGTTCTTATGTTTGCTTTCTGAAAGACAGCTGAAACTCTGAGGTCATAAGGACTCTCCCTGGGTTTGAACCTCTCCTGTCAACACCCAGGCAGCATGCGGTTATGAGCTTTGTACGTCACAATAGCAGTGTTGAGCAGTTTTAATGTTTTTGATTTAATAAACAGAGCATCGGTATGGTCATAATAATGTTAAGAGCTTTTTGATTTACAGAGTTTTTAATTTTATGTAACATAGCAATAATTTTTGCCATCTTTGTCTTGAGTATATTTAAGTGCAGTTTCCAATTGTCATCGATATAGATTCCCAAAAATGTTGTTGAATATACCCTTTTTATTTCCATATCATCAATTCTTATGTGACACTGTATGCTATTATACCTATTCCCAAAACATATGTATTTTGTTTTATTTAGGTTGATTGATGGTTTATTGGCATCAAACCATTGCTTTGGTATGTGGAGTTCACTCTCTATGGTCTCTAGGAGCTTGCCAATCTTCGTCGATCAGGCCCAAAGTGTAATAGTTTCACTTCAGTGAACTGCTCTCCCTAAGACATTCCCTATTCTGTCTAAACAATTTATATCATCTTTGCCTTTACCAGTTTTTGTATGTAATTCTGCTGTTGAGAATGGTAGCACAAATGGCTGTCAATATTACAACTCTAACTGGCTTCAGTGACTATTTCTTTGGGGAACGAGGATAATCAAGGGTAAGATTTAGATATGGAGCCAATCCAGGATATCGTAGTACTTTACAGAACACCACAACATACTTTCATGTATTATTAATACAGAGCTTAGAAAAGACCACCAAGCTTTAACTTTCCATTAATGGTAATAATAAAATTTAATTTTAATCTGTCATGACAATCACGTTTCGAATTTGGATTACCAAATAGTCAAAGACGGAATTTTAGAGGGGTTTCTCTGACATCTGCTTTGCGATTAGTTGTTGTTAAAATGTGTTTCACTTTCTAATCTTCTGTCTATAATGTATCAGACAAAATGGAGGTAGCAAGCAGACTTAACGCCTTTTTCACCAGCATAGCCGCAACTCTTGTCAACAAGCTGTCCCACCACTCTGGTCGCTTTGGTGTAGAACACATTAAAGCCTTCTACAGAAAGCTAGGAGTATCCAACAATGATTTCAAATTAGAAATAGTCACAGCTAATGAGGTGTTTAAAAAATTGAGCGCGCTCCACCCAAACAAGGCCACCGGCCTTGACAATATCCCCTCCAGATTCCTCAGGGACTCTGCCTCCATCATTGCCCCGATCATCACGCACATAATAAACCTATCAATTACACAAGGCCAAGTACCAAAATATTTTAAGATAGCAAGAGTAACTCCCCTCTTTAAAAAAGGAAGCAAATTGGAACCTGGCAACTACCGACCTGTTTCTATTCTCAGTTCCATTTAGAAAGTAATGGAGAAAATAGTTTATGAATAGGTCGATAGTTACCTTGCCACTAATAAACTCATGTACAAATTCCAATCTGGCTTCAGAACTAACCACTCCACTGACACACGCCTTCTCTATCTGACCGACCACATCAAACAAGAGGTGGTCGCGGGCAAATACTGCGGCATGGTCATGCTGGACCTTCAGAAGGTCTTTGACACCGTTAACCACGCTATACTGTTGGATAAGCTCAGAGCAATCGGATTTAACAAAACCTCATCGAGCTGGATGCAATCTTACTTGGAGGGGAGGGAGCAGGTGGTAGAGGTGAACGGCACCGTGTCCCCCCCCCCCCTCTCAGTGAGCTGTGGAGTCCCCCAAGGCAGTGTATTGGGGCCTTTACTGTTCCTAATATACATAAACAACTTGTCATTGGCATGCGACTATGAATTGTTCTTGTTTGCGGATGACTCGGCCTTGCTGGTATCAGACAGGGACAAGTCACAGGTGGAGAAAATCCTCAGTGCTGAACTCTGTAGAACATGCACCTGGCTCGCTGACAACAAGCTATCCATACACTTGGGTAAAACGGAATCCATCCTATTTGGGTCCCACAACAACCTTAAGAAAGTCAATGACTTCACTATACAAGTGGGTGACATTGTTATCACCAGGAAAGATGAGGTCATCTACCTAGGTTCCATTCTAGAGGTTAATCTTTCCTGTGATAAAATGGCAACCAAGGTAATCAAAAAGGTCAACCAACGAACGAGATTTCTCTATAGAATCTCCCCTCTGGACAACAAAAGCACCATGAGGATTCTGGCGGGAACTCTCGTTCAACCCTTTTTCGATTACGCATGCACCTCCTGGTACCCTAGCACCTCCAAAACCCTCAAATCTAAACTCCAAACATCCCAGAACAAGCTAGTCAGATTACTTTTAGACCTCCACCCCAGATCCCACTTCACTCCTACCCACTTCTCCAAAGTGGGCTGGCTCAGGGTGAAGGACAGAGTAAAACAACTTGCACTGAGCCTAGTCTATAAAATCCGTACATGTCAAACTACTTCCTTAACGTAAATGACCGCCATAACCACAACACCAGGGGGAGCTCCACTAACCACGTTAAACCCAGATTCCGAACTAACAAAGGTCTTAACTCATTCTCCTTCTATGCCACATCAATGTGGAATGCGCTCCCAACAGGTATAAAAGAAAGTGCATCTTTATCCTCTTTCAAAACCGCAATAAAAGTTCACCTCCAGACAGCTACAACCCTAAACTAACACCCTCCCCGGATTGTTAATAATCAAATGTAAACAATCAAATGCAGATACTTTTTCTTATGCCTTCTGATCTCTCTCTCTCTCTCTCTCTCTCTCTCTCTCTCTCTCTCTCTCTCTCTCTCTCTCTCTCTCTCTCTCTCGCTCGCTCTCTCTCTCTCTCTCTCTCTCTCTCTTTCTCTCTGCCCACTACTTGCTGTCCATATCCTACCAAGTCAGACCTACACTGTTCCAATATCCATTTCTCTGTTCTCAATTGTTGATGACTGATGATAACAACCAAACCCAAGCCCCCCCCCCAACCTACTAATAAAAGTCTCATTCAATCAATCAATATCGTTATAGAACATGGGTGAAGAAGCTGTATGGCTCAGTTGGAGTCCACAACTGATTTAGCAAGTTAATCTGCCCCTGTGTAGAATTTGCAGTCGACTTATCTCATATGTATGTAAGGGTCAAGCACATATTGTGCAAAGCTCTTGAGCTTGCTTAAAGCTTTGAGTTTGCTCTTGTTTTTTGGGAGACTAAGGCCCGTAATACATCTCATACGAGCCACAGATATCCATAGCAAATGTGCAGCATATTTTTGTTGAATGGTCAGAAATAACACAGTATTTGAGGTGAGTTGGGTTTGTAAAATCAGTGTTTTAAGCATTAAAACAAATTACAATACTCTTAAAAAGGGTTCTTACTTCAGCTTTACTAAAATGATTTCCTTGGTAAAAAAAAAACAGTCAGTACGTGATCAGAATTAATTAATAAATGATTTTACCTTAACTCTAAATTTAAATCTATATTTTCAATTTCCATCTATCCATTTTATACCACTTGCCCCTCTCGGGGTCGCATGGGTGCTGGAACCTATACCCAGCTGCATTTGGGGTACACCCTGAACAAGTCTCCACCTCATCGCAGGGCCAACACAGATAGACTGACAACATTCACACTCACATTCACACACTACGGCCAATTTTTGTGTGGCCAATCAACCTATCCCAGGTGCATGTCTTTGGAGGTGGTAAGAAGCCCGAGTGCCAGGAAGGGGAGAACATACAAACTTCACACAGAAAGACCCCGAGCCCGGGGATGGAACCCAGGACCTTCGTAATGTTATTTACTATTTTTCATGGGTTATTTAGCTTTAATACTTTTAATGTGCAAAATGATCAATAATTAAATATATTAATTATTTACAGAAAATAACATGAATCAGAATATGCAATCGGTTCTATTATCTGAACCAAACACTTTTGTCCTGAAATAAAAAAAGAACTTACTAAAAGACACAAACGACACTCAATCCCCCATTTCTAAGGCACACTCCACCCTCTACATGGCCATGTTCAACAATAAAAGGGCAATGCAAAGCACCTTATGAAAGACAATGAATATCAATGAGCCTTTTGATCAATGGAACTTTACATTGAATCGCATCAGTACGGTAAGTGAAATAAATATACATTTATGCCATAGAAATAGGGGTGCTTATGGGTCAGATTAGAAAGCAGATATTTTCTGGTGCTCACAAACAACAAAAAGACGACATCCATGCATCCATCCATTTTCTTCCGCTTATCCGAGGTCGAGTTGCGGGGGCAGCAGCCTAAGCAGGGAAGCCCAGACTTCCCTCTCCCCAGCCACTTCGTCCAGCTCCTGCTGGGGGATCCCGATGCGTTCCCAGGCCAGCTGGGAGACATAGTCTTTCCAACGTGTCCCCTGTGGCCTCTTACCGGTCGGACGTGCCCTAAACACCTCCCCAGGGAGGCGTCCAGGTGGCATCCTAACCAGATGCCTGAACCACCTCATCTGGCTCCTGGAGGAGCAGCAGCTTTACATTGAGCTCCTCCCAGATGACAGAGCTTCTCACCCTATCTCTAAGGGCGATCCCCGCCACCTGACCGAGGAAACTCATTTCGGCCACTTGTACCCGTGATTTTGTCTTTCCGGTCATAATCCAAAGCTCATGACCATAGGTGAGGATGGGAACGTAGATCGACCGGTAAATTGAGAGCTTTGCCTTCCGGCTCAGCTCCTTCTTTACCACAACGGATCAATACAGTGTCCGCATCACAGCAGACACCACACCGATCCGCCTGTGGATCTCACCATCCACACTTCCCTCACTTGTGAACTAGACTCCAAGGTATTTGAACTCCTCCACTTGGTGCAAGATCTCTTCCCAACCCGGAGATGACACTCCACCCTTTTCCGGGCGATAATCATGGACTCTGACTTGGAGGTGCTAATTCTCATCCCAGTTGCTTCACACTCAGCTGCGAACAAAGACGACAGTGTAAAATAAAGTGATTAAAATTGATGATGAAAGGAAAAAATTATAGAAATCTGCATCTAACAGCAGAAGCATGTGTCACGGATGGCAAATATGACTGATCTGTATAAGATGAATGCTAATAGCTTTTAAAAACCAGGTGCAAATTAAATAGCTATTGCCATGTCAACACGGATATTTGAAAAAGACGTACGTTTACATTTGTTCCTCTTATTTACACTAATGTGGATTTTTGTCTTTAAAAGTTTAGCCCTTTTAAAACTACGGCCAAATTGGAAAGTTTGAGACAGTTACTTCTGTTTTTGTGTGTGAATGGCTAAAACTGAGCTTTGTGGTTTGTATCATAAGAAATTATCTGAAGTTATTGACGTGAGCATTATCATTAATATTTTGTGCAGCGTCAGACACGTGTGTGTGCGTCTTGTAACATGCACAGGCGATAACAAAAATAAAAAATAATTTTATTAAATATAATGCATGGATAATTTTATATCTGATATATCACTATTAACACACAGGCGATTTAACAAAAAACAACTATAATTTCCTGGACTTCATTGATGTGTATACTGATTTTAAATATGCAACATAATTTTAAATCTAATATATCATTGGGCACTATAATCCCACTAAGTCAACAATGGACTGGCCAAAATGCGTATGACAACCTGTAACTGTTTTTTGTTTTTTTGGGGGGAATAAGAGATTATCTGATTTATTAGAAATATTATTAGTAGATACAATTAATATTAATGATATAACATTGTTAAAATATTAATAATTATTAGTAATTTCTACTTGGGGTTAAACCTTTAAACCTTATAACGCCTCTGCTTCGAACTTGAATCGAGTTTCCTTGAACACATCACAACTATGTGCTATTAGATGCTAAAATGAATCTTAAAACATAACTTTGCCCTATGCTACCACAAATATTTGTTTACCTGTCTTCTATCATCTCATCCTGATTCCCAAATGGGGGCGTTGTGTTCGAATGCATAAAGGTGAGCTGTAAAGATGTTATGATATCTGTGTTCGAAGCTGGGTTTGCTGCTACCAAAATGAATGAACCATTTGGCATTTTAGCAAAGAGGTGTAGGTTGTGTTACACATTACTAAATTGATTTAAACAAACTTACTATTGAACTTTGACATTATCAATTTATTTTATCTTAATTTTTACGATTTCATATTTTAGAACTGACAGATTTAAATGAAATACAAAATAATCTTCAGATCTTTTCCAAAGCCCTGGTCATGGTTATGTGCTCACCCTAGTAGTTGTGGCCCTAAAAAAACCATAGAGTGTTTAGGCAACGGGAAACCTTAAGGAGTGTAGGCAATAGGTATTGTAGATAACGCAGTATTGCAGTTTAAAAGTATTCACGATAATGCCGCGACGTGTCACGGTATCAAAGGAATACTTGGTGGGTAGGGATGATGTTTGATAAGAAATTATCGAGTTCGAGCCTATTATCGAATCCTATTATCGAATCCTCTCATCGAACCAATTCCTTATCGATTTCCAGATAGGTTGTTGTATATGGAAAAAAACACAATATTTGGTTTAACAAAAGCTCACTTTTATTATATAAGAAAACAATAAAATCTAATAAATAAATAAATATTGACTGTTACCCACCTAAAAAAAATAAAATAAATTTAATACATATTGACAGTTGTTACCCAAAGTATATTAAGTGGGATTTTTCTGAAAAACAAATATATACAGTAACACAAAAACAACCTGTCTCTGTGATCACTATAGGTGTATAAATAATAATATAGTGTTAAATAAAATCAGTCCCTTAGGCACAAAACTTAAAATAATACAGCTCTCCAAAAAGTGCACTTCTGCTGCGATTTGACATAACTGTTTGTTATGATGCTTTGACATTTTTGCACTTTATTTCTTTATTGAAAGAAAATTCTATGAAGAGAAAAGTTGTTTGCAAATGTGGTTACAATGCTAAAAAATTAAAAGTTAAAGCTAAAAAAAGAAATACACTTTATTGAGTTAACATTATTTCTTTATAGGGGGAAAGATGTGATGTTATGAGCTAGGGAATATAACAACTACACTACCCAGCATGCAACGGGAGTGACGAGCATGCGCGGTAGCCCCGAAAAGTGTTGTTGCATGTCGTCACGTCGGCAGCTAAAAATGAGGTTGTGAGCGCGCTGTGAAAGTAAACGTCAAGAACTCAGCCAACACGCCTCGTCTGCATTATTTATAATTAGACAGACAACACATATACAGTGTGATTTTGTTTTGTTTACAAGGAAAGAAAAACAAAAGTTAAAAAAAGGAGATCATGTCATATATGTTGTATATGCATGTATGTGCTGCGGTTGCTTTAAGAACGTTGCGACAGCTGCCGTAAAGGAGGTGCGTTGCTACCCTGGTTGCTATGTTTCCGGTTGGTCGTAAAAGTGTTCGTCATGTGTTTGTACCCTGCTCAAATCTCTCAGTAAAGTTATTCATCGGATTATACCTTTTGTTTTGAACTTCATTACACCCTAGAGCGCTTTTTCCGGTCCATTGTTTTTCCTGCTTACCCTATCTGCACCTAATGACTGAGCTACGTGACGTCATTTCTTGTGATGTATCACGGGGCATTTCTGGTCGGGACGGTTTTCGTTCCACGGGATTCGAATAAAAAAACACCTTTTTTTCTTTACTATAGTGGTCTCGATAACGGGTACCGGTTCTCAAAAAGGGATTCGAGTCCGAGGACTCGGTTCTTTTCTTATCGAACAACCGGGACAACCGGTTTCGAGTATCATCCCTATTGGTGGGTGTAGGTTTTTTCTGGTGCTTTAGCGTTGGCCAGGTCTGCAATAAACTACATCTCTCATAATCCTCTGTACAGTGTGGGACTGGCAAGGTGGGGGTGTGGACCGTCGTAAGCAGTAAGTGAATGTTTGTATTAGACAAGAGGATTTTTTTTGATGACATTTACTGAAAATGTCATCAAAATATGTCCATAAATGTTTGATTTATGTTGCTAACAAACAGATGAACAAACCCTGATGAAAAAATATCCTATTTGGCAGAGATAAGAAAGTTTGCGTTCTAGAAAGCAAAGGGCGCCACTTTTGTCTCGAGTGTTTCCAAGACGATACAAAGCCACCAGATTACGGCACACCGCACGGAGGGAAATCACCCCAAAAAAATGTCTGTGCCGGAAATACGAGTAAACTGAAAAGCTACTTCCATTTTCTACTGCGGATCTCTTTTGATGTCACGGAGGGCTAGAACCTATCCAGCTGCACTCGTGCAGAAGGCAGAGTACCGTATTTTCCGCACTATAAGGCGCACCGGATTATTAGCCGCACCTTCTATGAATTACATATTTCATAATTTTGTCCACCAATAAGCCGCCCCGGACTATAAGCCGCGCCTACGCTGCGCTAAAGTGAATGTCAAAAAAACGCTGCGCTAAAGTGAATGTCAAAAAAACAGTCAGATAGTTCAGTCAAACTTTAATAATATATTGAAAACCAGCGTTCTAACAACTCTGTCCCAAAATGTACGCAAATGTGCAATCACAAACATAGTAAAATTCAAAATGGTGTAGAGCAATAGTAACATAATGTTGCTCGAACGTTAATGTCACAACACACAAAATAAACATAGCGCTCACCTTCTGAAGTTATTCTTCATTCGTAAATCCTTCGAATTCTTCGTCTTCGGTGTCCGAATTGAAAAGTTGGGCGAATACGGGATACAAAATGGCCGGTTCCGTCTCGTCGAAGTCACCGGAGTCAGTGTCACTGTTGTTGTGCAGCAGTTCTGTGAATCCTGCCTTCCGGAAAGCTCGGACCACAGTTGTGACCGAAATATCTGCCCAGGCATTTACGATCCACTGGCAGATGTTGGTGTATGTCGTCCGAGGCTGTCTGCCCGTCTTAGTGAAGGTGTGTTCGCCTTCGGAGCTGTGTGAAAAAAGCCACCCGGCCTCTTCGCGTAAACTTCCCTTAACCACTCGCTCATCTTTTCTTCATCCATCCATCCCTTCGAGTTAGCTTTTATGATGACGCCGGCTGGAAAGGTCTCTTTTGGCAAGGTCTTCCTTTTGAATATCACCACGGGTGGAAGTTAGCATGGCAAGCTAGAACCACAGTGAAGGATGACTTCTCATTCCCTGTGGTGCGAATATTCACCGTACGTGCTCCCGTTCCACAGTGCGGTTCACAGCTAGGAATATCAGTTGCTGTGAAATACGGTAGTAATCCGTGTGCGGATGGAGAGATTGCGTCTTTTTATGAACCGGATCGCTTAGTAGGAGCCATTTTGTGGTCTTTACAGATGTAAACAGGAAATGAAACGTACGGTGATATCCGCGCGTTTTTTCTTCTTCTTCCGGGGGCGGGTAGAAGAAGAAGCGCTTCCTGTTCTATGGGGGCGGGTGCTTTCCTTGGCGGTTGCTTGCGTAGAAGAAGAAGCGCTTCCTGTTCTACCGGGAAAAAAGATGGCGGCTGTTTACCGAAGTTGCGAGATCGAAACTTTATGAAAATTAATCGTAATAAAGTGCACCGGGTTATAAGGCGCACTGTCAGCTTTTGAGAAAAATTGTGGTTTTTAGGTGCGCCTTATAGTGCGGAAAATACGGTACCTCCTGGGCAAGTCACCACCTCATATATTGTCACCCAGAATAGTTATTTAAAGCCAGCAAAGCTAATCATCAGTTTGTGAGGTATTTACATTATTAAAAGTTAAATTGTTTTCTGAGAAACAGCCTTTTCCAGACTGATATAAACATGTCCTATGTGGAGGACGATGTTTCTCAGAAAGCAAATACTAAACTGAACATTATTGTTTTACACTTGTTGCACTGTAGAACGGGTATTTTAAAAAAACATATAAAAAAATAGGAACGGCATGGCATAGTGGGTAGAGCGGCCGTGCCAGAGACCTGAGAGTTGCAGGTTCGCTCCCCGCCTCTTACCATCCAAAATCGCTGCCGTTGTGTCCTTGGGCAGGACACTTCACCCTTGCCCCCGGTGCCGCTCACACCGGAGAATGAATGAGTTGTAAAAATGAATGATGGGTTCTCACTTGTCTGTGAAGCGCTTTGAGTGTCTAGAAAAGCACTACCGGTATATAAGTCTAATCCATTATTATTATTAATAAAATCACTCATCTGTAAGTTGTTTTTTTTAATTTGCTTGAAACTGTGAATATTCCTGCACCGTTGTTTACACTTAAAAATACATGTTTGTAGTAATACATAATTAGAACATTTGAGTATAATGTTATTCAATTACAGTAAATGTGTTTATTCTAAACATTCCTGCCTCTTCGTTCTGCATATGTTGGAATTTTTAGGTCTTTTTTTTGTGGGTTGGGGTGCCACCATAATAATGTACTATGAGATTTTGATACCATTACATCCCTCGTAGGCAACACATTGGTGCAGGTGTCTTCAAATTTTAAAGTGCTTTCAAGTACAAAAGGCACCCTATCTTGATATGCCGCATGGTATGGGGCGGTATAGCTCGGTTGGTATAGCGGCCATGCCAGCAACTTGAGGGTTCCAGGTTCAATCCCCGCTTCCACCATCCTAGTCACTGCCGTTGTCTCCTTGGGCAATACACTTTACCCACCTGCTCCCAGTGCCACCCACACTGGTTTAAATGTAACTTAGATATTGGGTTTCGCTATGAAAAAAGGGCTTTGAGTCACTAGAGAAAAGCGCTATATAAATATAATTCACACTTCACTTCACTTTTTGCAACTTTACAGAATAACATTGTGAATATCATCAGTAATCATTCATATTGCTGTGAGGTCTATAAAGGTAACCTCATTTTGGCCTGTTGAATTATAAGAGTGCGCACACTCCACATAACCATCCTTTCCTCATCATGCCTCCTCATCACGGCTCTACGACTCTAGATTGTAAGTGTCGAGGCTAAAGATCAACAGCCATAAAACAAAGAGTGAGCAAGACAAAGAAAGAGAGGCTGATTAGCAGGAAGGGTGAGGATTTTGTAAAGGGTTTGTGGGATATTGTGGTGAAGAAGAGTGTACAGGAGAGTAGGTAAGGACTGTTGTCACAAAGTCATCACTGGAGTGGCATTAGAGTTAGCTGACAAAGATGTGGGGTAACAGGAACGAGAAAGGCAATTTAGATGAGAGGACGTAGAGAGAAAATGAAGTATGGGAGCTTAATGGTGGAAATGCTAACTACGAAAGGATCTGCCAACCCTTTCAGAACACGCAATAGAAAATATTTTGTGTTGCAACACTACATATCTTATGTAGTCTCAAGTGTGGTATATTATTCTGAAACACATTCTTCATAACATTTAGTAAATATCACAAATGTTTTACAACGTTTCAACTTTATATTTTTTCAGTTCAGACCAAATGTGGTACTTTCGTAGATACCGGCTGATTTGCATTGGTATTATTGAGTGACGAATCGCGTAAAATCAAATTGTATTTATTTTCGATAGTTAACTCGTACGTGACGTCACTTCCTGGAGCAAACTGGGTATTGACTGAAGCACTCGGTGGGCAAGCATGCATATTCGTAGCAGACCGTGTCTTGGTAATGTCGTCTAATCGTTGCAGCCCTAATCAAAAATAGTATGCCACAATACACTCTCACTAACAGGATTGTAACATACTGTACATAAACGTAATTAATTTGATTACTCGTTACTACCAAAAGTAACGGTGTTAGAAACACTGTTATCGTATAATGCTGTTATTTGGAAAATTGGTGATGAGTAATAAGTACAATTTTACAGGAAAACACTTTTTAGGACTTAACAAAAGGCAAGACTGACACATTTAAATTACATTTGAAAGGTACATATACCTAGTGAATGCTATGGCCATCAGATTTGCCAACCTTGAGATTTTGGGAGGTGTGGGGGGTTGGGGTGTGGGGGTATGGGTGGGTCGTGGGTGGGGCGGGGGCGTGGTTGGGGGTGTGGTTAAGAGGGGAGGAGTATATTTACAGCTAGAATTCACCAAGTCAAGTATTTCATATATATATATATATATATATAAGAAATACTTGACTTTCAGTGAATTCTAGCTAGCTATATTTTTATATATATATATATATATATATATATATATATATATATATACATATATATATATATATATATATATTTATTTTATTATATATATATATATATATATATATATATATATATATATATATATATATATATATATATATATATATATATATATATATATATATATATATATATATATGTATATATATATATATATGTATATATATATATATATATATATATATATATATATATATATATATATATATATATATATATATATATATATATGTATATATACGGCAGCACGGTGGAAGAGGGGTTAGTGCGTCTGCCTCACAATACGAAGGTGCTGAGTAGTCTGGGGTTCAATCCCAGGCCCCCGCGACCCCGAAGGGAATAAGCGGTAGAAAATGGATGGATGGATATATATATATATATATATATGTATAAATAAGAGAAATACTTGAATTTCAGTGTTCATTTATTTACACATATACACACACATAACACTCAATCTACTCATTGTTGAGTTAAGGGTTGAATTGTCCATCCTTGTTCTATTCTCTGTCACTATTTTTCTAACCATGCTGAACACCCTCTCTGATGATGCATTCTGCTTCGTCTCCTTGTTGTGTGCGCAGTTGTGCACTGCACTCTCTAAAAGCCGTAGATGTTATTGTCACATATGCATGTACAGTAGATGGCAGTATTGTCCTGTTTAAGAGTGTCACAACATTGCTGTTTACGACAGACGAACTGCTTTACGGTAGACGAAAACGTGACTGCTGTTGTTGTGTGTTGTTACCGCGCTGGGAGGACGTTAATGAAACTGTCTAACAATAAACCCACATAAGAAACCAAGAACTCGCCCTCAATCATTCTACAATTATAACGTGATTGGGCAGGCACGCTGTTTATATTGTGGGAAAGCGGACGTGAAAATAGGCTGTCGACACGTCACTCAGGTCCACAGGGAGCTGGAGGGGGCGTGGCATCCAGCTCCGCCTGAATTTCAGGAGATTTTCAGGAGAAAATTTGTCCCGGGAGGTTTTCGGGAGAGGCGCTGAATTTCGGGAGTCCCCCGGAAAATCCGGGAGGGTTGGCAAATATGATGGCCATATGTTGCGTTACCTTCATAGAGAGTATTCAATTTTAACTAGACTATTTACCATCAACACAAGCAACATTGAGTCTGAAAGTTTAAAGCGTTGCTAAATTTTGTCATGGAAATTGCACATTTTGCTATCATCACAGCAGTTAAGAGCACTGTTTTGTATTATTTATTATTTATGTCTGTACAGCACTTTGGCCAACTGGGGTTGTTTTAAAATGTGCTATTGAAATGAATAAACTAAACTGAACTGTTAAGGACTTACTTTTGTAACTGCAAATGACTTGCGGTCAATGCAGGGTGTACTGCCTTCGGCCAAAATACAAGCTTGAAAGGATTATGTTCACTTATGAACTTTAACAAGAAAACTATAGGGAATTGATATACAAATATGATTCAAATATGTATTTCTAATTCTAACCCCACAGCATATCCATGGACAGTGTCTAACACTGCTCTTAAAAACAGACTATTTCATGACAAATACATGCATAGGGTTAGAAATGCCATCCTTTACAGAGTAAACAACAGATATAACGGATGGATATATCTGTATCCATTAATATATATTTTTGGGAATGCCTCATATGGCTTACACTGGCAGAAGCAGACAATTAATGGGGTTTGTGGATGAACTCAAAGCATGAATTTAAATATACAA
Organism: Nerophis lumbriciformis; assembly: GCF_033978685.3. Lineage (NCBI taxonomy): Eukaryota > Metazoa > Chordata > Actinopteri > Syngnathiformes > Syngnathidae > Nerophis > Nerophis lumbriciformis. The sequence goes on along the minus strand of NC_084582.2, from coordinate 17,171,650 downwards.
TCCGGTTTTTGTGAGCTACTTTTCCTTCAGTGTCAGAATGAGTCCTCACAACCTAGTTCACACCCGTTTGTTAATGAGATAATCCCCCAACACTGATTTCTTTAAAAATATGAAAACTAGAGTTGGGGCAAAAAAGACAGCATATTTTAAGATGAATGGCTCGTAGCCACATTGATGTGAGGAATCTGTGTATGTCCATGTCTGGTCTCGTCACAGGCTGACAGTTCAATTAGTGTGAACTAAATGCGGCATGACGTCTCTCTCATGGCCTCAGTGATCGTCAGTGTGCTGCTTTGAAGAACTCGTATTGTGCATGAGTCGAGAGTGAAACCAACATCGGCTTGAGTTGGATGTTGAAATGTATCAATGGGTTGATTGACTACAGCTTTGCAGCAAAAAATATATCAGCCTATTTTATATTTCCAATGTATTCTCTTGCTTCTGCATCAGAGAGATTGTGCAATTTAATTAGGTATTCCTCATCAGTCTGTTATTAGTTTGCATGTTCATCCATCCACGAATGCCTTCATGGAACAGCGGGCTCATTTTTTGTTATATACAGTCGCGATTAAACGTTAAAGGGGGACATTATCACAATTTCAGAATGGTTAAAACCATTAAAAATCAGTTCCCAGTGGCTTATTATATTTTTCGAAGTTTTTTTCAAAATTTTACCCATCACGCAATATCCCTAAAAAAAGCTTCAAAGTGCCTGATTTTAACCATCGTTATAAACACCCGTCCATTTTCCTGTGACGTCACATAGTGAAGCCAACACAAACAAACATGGCGGAAAGAACAGCAAGCTATAGCGACATTAGCTCGGATTCAGACTCAGATTTCAGCGGCTTAAGCGATTCAACAGATTACGAATGTATTGAAACGGATGGTTGTAGTGTGGAGGCAGGTAGCGAAAACGAAATTGAAGAAGAAACTGAAGCTATTGAACCGTATGCAAGCGAAACCGACGGAAACGACACGACAGCCAGCGACACGGGAGAAAGCGAGGACGAAAATCGGCGATCGCCTTCTAACCAACGATTGGTATGTGTTTGTTTGGCATTAAAGGAAACTAACAACTATGAACTAGGTTTACAGCATATGAAATACATTTGGCAACAACGTGCACTTTGAGAGTGCAGACAGCCCAATTTTCATCAATTAATATATTCTGTAGACATACCCTCATGTCAGCAGGCCAGGGAAACTAGGGTCGATATTCTTCTCTTGATCATCTTCGGTGGCATAAGGGACGGTGTGAGCCAAGACATCCAGGGGGTTTAGCTCGCTCGTCTGCGGGAACAAACTGCCGCCATTGCTTGCCGTGCTACCGAGGACCTTTGTCCCTGAATTGCTCACACACTCCGGCAGATTCAATGGGGGTCTGGCGGCAGATTTCTTTGACTTTATCGTTGGAAATGCATCTGCTTTGAGTGTCGCAGGATATCCACACATTCTTGCCATCTCTGTCGTAGCATAGCTTTCGTCGGTAAAGTGTGCGGAACAAACGTCCAATTTCTTGCCACTTTCGCATCTTTGGGCCACTGGTGCAACTTGAATTCGTCCCTGTTCGTGTTGTTACACCCTCCGACAACACACCGACGAGGCATGATGTCTCCAAGGTACGGAAAACAGTCGAAAAAACGGGAAATAACAGAGCTGATTTGACTCGGTGTTTGAGAAAATGGCGGATTGCTTCCCGATGTGACGTCACGTTGTGACGTCATCGCTCCGAGAGCGAATATTAGAAAGGCGTTTAATTTGCCAAAATTCATCCATTTAGAGTTCGGAAATCGGTTAAAAAAATATATGGTCTTTTTTCTGCAACATCAAGGTATATATTGACGCTTACATAGGTCTGGTGATAATGTTCCCCTTTAACATACACGTGTAAAGATTAAACAAAATTTGAGCTGTTTGGCCATCAATATGTTTGGAGGAGAAAAGGTGAGACTTTTCATCCAAGAAACACCATACCTATCGTCAAGCATGGTGGTGGTATTATTATGCTGTGGGCCTGTTTTGCTGCCAATGGAACTGGTGCTTTACAGAGAGTAAATGGGACAATGAAAAAAGAGGATTACCTCCAAATTCTTCAGGACAACCTAAAATCATCAGCCCGGAGGTTGGGTCTTGGGCGCAGTTGGGTGTTCCAACAGGACAACGAGCCCAAACACACGTCAAAAGTGGTAAAGGAATGGCTAAATCAGGCTAGAATTATGGTTTTAAAATGACCTTCCTAAAGTCCTGACTTAAACGTGTGGACAATGCTGAAGAAACAAGTACGTGTCAGAAAACCAACACATTTAGCTGAACTGCACCAATTTTGTCAAGAGGAGTGGTCAAAACTTCAACCAGAAACTTACCAGAAGCTTGTGGATGGCTACCAAAAGTGCCTTATTGCAGTGAAACTTGCCAAGGGACATGTAACCAAATATTAACATTGCTGTATGTATACTTTTGACCCAGCAGATTTGGTCACATTTTCAGTAGACACAAAATAAATTCATAAAATAACCAAACTTCATGAATGTTTTTTGTGACCAACAAGTATGTGCTCCAATCACTCTATCACAAAATAATAAGAGTTGTAGAAATTATTGGAAACTCAAGACAGCCATGACATTATGTTCTTTACAAGTGTATGTAAACTTTTGATCGCGACTGTATGTAGGTGGTAGCAAATGTTATTTTGTAGCTTTGGATTTGTTTAAGGGGTTAGCAAGCTTGTGTCAAGTACATTGTCTGGGTGTCGCCAATCAACAGAAGCTAGATAGAAATTGAAGATGTTTGAAGTCTTCAGAAGTTCTTTACCTTGATCTGCAATGCTGGCAGACAGCCTCTGACTGCCACCGTTGCATAGTTACTTTGTGGTTCAACGCTTTGCTTTTGTTTGATGTTCCTAAGGTGTCACATAAGAAAACTCGGCGGTGAATTATTTCATTTGCTTTGTTCTTTGCTTCGCTGAAGCGAGGCTATCTTCACAGATATGTTTAAAGCAAAAAATGCAAGCCACATCCAGCATGAATGGCACGTTATGAATAGTCCGAGTGAGGTGAATATTTTATGAAACATTTTATTGACAGTCTTGCAAGACAATTAATTTCCTTAATGGGCAGATGTTGGTTGCTTCTATTTAACGGCACGTTGGATTGTTTTCCCAGTAAACACTTTTACGAGTAGGAGGGGGAAATCCAGTACCCTCCCATACCCTTTGTTGTTTAAAAGGCCCATATGGATTGTGAATCGGCAACGGCTTTCAAAGCATCATTAGTCATGCATAAAAGACTGTGTTAGCACTTTAATATCAGCCTTGGGCTCAAGTTCTGAAGATATCCCGTAATTGCCCACCACTGCCACAATGCATGCGAGTGTGTGCGTATACATTTTTCTCTGTTCTTTGTGCAACTACTAATTGTCTGCTGCCTTGATAGACACTAATAAGCACATAAAATGAATGATAACTATGATATGAGCATTAAAGACAAGTGTGTGTGTGTGTGTGTGTGTGCTTGTGTGTGTGTGTGTGTGTGTGTGTGTGTGTGTGTGTGTGTGTGTGTGTGTGTGCAGCGGTCCACCTGTTCGGTCTGACCTGGCATCTGCAGCACGGCGAGAGCCAGCTGTACGAAAATGGTGTGAGCTCGGCAGACCATCAGCAGGAGGATCGCAAACCCAGACCGACCAGCTCCATCCACCTGCTGGACACAATCAACCCTGAGAATACACACACCAGTGACAGAGGTGAGCAAAAAGAGCCACAATGAAATAGGCGATGTTCCATGCTGTCAACAGTTGACAGGCCTTACCTAGTCAAAGACTTGAAGAAAATGTGTACCGTATTTTTCGGACCATAGGGCGCATCAGATTATAAGGCGCACTGCCGATGAGCAGGTCTTTTCAGGTCTATTTTCATACAAAAGGCGCACCGGGTCATTAGAAGCCTTTAAGGCAGGGGTCTCAGACACGCGGTCTCAGAGACGTTATTTTGCAGCCCGCACCTTAATATGAAAATTAATTGTTAGTGCGGCCCGCAAGCTTAATATGAATGCCGCTTGACAGCGTCATACTTGCCAACCCTCCCGAATTTCAGGGCAACCATTCTCTCAAATGTCTGCCGATATTCACCCAAACAACAATATTAAGGGCGTGCCGTGATGACTCTGCCTTTAGCGCCCTCTACAACCTGACCAAACAGCGTGCCAGCCCAGTCACATGTTGTGTTTGGTTTCTGAACACACGCGTAAGTGACTGCAAGACATACTTGATCAACAACCATACAGGTCATACTGAGGGTGGCCGTATAAACAACTTTAACACTGTTACAAATATGCGCCACACAGTGAACCCGCACCAAACAAGAATGACAAACACATTTCGGGAGAACATCCGCACCGTAACACAACATAAACACGACAGAACAAATACCCAGAATCCCATGCAGCCCTAACTCTTCCGGGCTACAATATACACCCCCGCTACCACCAAACCCCGCCCCACACATCAACCCCCCCCCCCCACCCTTCCGTGCGTCGGTTAAGGTGGGCGGGGTTTGGTGGTAGCGGGGGTTTATATTGTAGCCCGGAAGAGATAGGGCTGCAAGGTGTTCTGGGTATTTGTTCTGTTGTGTTTATGTTGTGTTACGGTGCGGATGTGTTTGTCATTCTTGTTTGGTGTGGGTTCACAGTGTGGCGCATATTTGTAACAGTGTTAAAGTTGTTTATACGGCCACCCTCAGTGTGACATGTATGGCTATTGATCAAGTATGCCTTGCAGTCACTTACGTGTGTCTGCAGAAGCCTAATACAACATGCGACTGGGCCAGCACGCTGTTTGTATGGTGAAAAAGCGAACGCGTCAACGGGTTGTAGAGGACGTTTAAGGCAGTGCCATCAGGGCACGCCCTTAATATTGTTGTCCGGGTGAAAATCGGGACAAATTCGGGAGAATGGTTGCCACGGGAGATTGTCGGGAGGGGCACTGAAATTCGGGAGTCTCCCGAAAAAATCGGGAAGGTTGCCAAGTATGTTGCTAGGGCGGGATAGCCATTCAAAGAAGGTGAATTCATTAAAAAGTGCATGTTAGATTTTTTTAAGACATATTTTTTCGTGGTCCAGCCTCACCCAGTTTCTGCATCCAGTAGCCCCCAGGTAAATTGAGTTTGAGACCCCTGCTTTAAGGGGTGACATTCTGATGTTCTTTCTACAATTAAAACACTTCCATCACCATTACATCACGTAATGGGGGTTATTTGGTCAAAATGTTACGTAGATTATGTTTTACAATCCAACAAAATAATACACAATAATACCATAATAATACAATTTCAATTCCAAAACCAAGCCTGACTCAGCAACATTCAGAATAGCAATCAACAGAGCAATTGAGAGGACATACAAACATGACACAAAACAATCCAAAAGTAGTCAAGCAAAAATTAATGATATCAACAACAGTATCAATATTGATAATAATTCAAACATAGCAGTGATTAGAAATCCCTCATTAACATTTTCATCACAGCCATTTATAATAAAAAAAAAAAAACATTTAATAAATTAACAATAGCGTCACTGTGGCTTACACTTGCATCGCATCTCATAAGCTTGACAACACTTGTGTCCAATATTTTTCACAAAAATAAAAGATAAAAATCGCTTTCTGACCGTCTCTTCAGGATGTGCCGTTTTTATTAATGTGGGCCCATTTTGACAACGTCTTCCCCCTGTCATTGTTGTACCGGTAGTTTTTAGCGCTTCCATAGCGAGTCTACTGACAGATATAATTTACAGCTGTATGCTACTTTAGATTAGAGATGGCAACAGCGGAAGAGGAATGCCCCACAACAAGAAGGAACTCTGTGGACTATGGCGCGGACTACAAAGGCAGACGCGCACATATTTTCGTAGATTTTTTTGTAGAGACAAAATACTCATCAGCAGGTACAAATAAGTAAGAAAAGTTAGTTTTGCATTTAATTGCAAAAACACACGCTAAATAATATGTCTCCCAATAGGTACCATTTTGGGGTCCTTATACATACACCATAATAATACCCGTATGCCCTCGTGTGTGAATGTGAGTGTGAATGTTGTCTATCTGTGTCGGCCCTGCGATGAGGTGGCGACTTGTCCAGGTGTACCCCGCCTTCCACCCTAGTGCAGCTGGGATAGGCTCCAGCACCCCCCGCTATCGCAAAAGGGACAAGAGGTAGAAAATGGCTGGATGGATGGATGTTTAAGCGCAGTACGTCTGATTACGGTAGCTGTAATGCTCTGCATTCCATCAAGCGGTGTGGCTTTGTAGCTTACCAAAGTCGTAATAAAACATTTTGACATATTTTTGAGTGTCGTTTCTCAATGAAACATCAACGTTTTGGGGTTGCTTGCTTTCGGGTACTTGCTCGCGTCATTTATGGAACAGTCGTCAACTTGCAGTCCATACGTATCTCATGTGTGACTGCCATCTACTGGTCACTAGTCACACTGGTACAAAATATACCAAATAAGATTGCTTTGAGGTCGGTAAGCACAACCATAAATAATATGTACATTAGGCGCACTGGGTAATAAGGTGCACTGTTGACTTTTGAGAAAAAAAATAAAAAAATTAAAGTGCACCTTATTGTCCACAAAATACAGTAAATATCCAAAATATTGAATAAGAATTTACTTTTAAGTGTTGCTGTTCCATTTAGTCCATCTTGGCTTGCTAATACTGCTGTGATTTTGAAATTCACAAATATTTATTTATTTATTTCCAAAATAAACCTGAGCTTGCATACACAACATACCCATCTCAAAGCATGTTCCAATAAGAGATATCACTTCAGAAATCAGTCTAGATCTGATTAGTCATTTTGTAGAAAGGCAAGATAATTGGTTAATCATGTTCCCTCATCGCCACTACGTGACTGGAATAGACTCTCTCCGCTCAGTCATTCTCTAGCCAGAGGAATTGCTAACACCAATTTAACCTCATGATACGGTACATTAATTGTGAGTGTGCAGGTCATGGTGTCAGGTAGGACACAACAACCTTCATGGTTGGCTGATGGATATTGCATAGATGTTGTCAGAGCTCATGTTCAGCATTTAGACAGAGAAGGTTTAAGATAAACTGCAGCACTCTGCAATTTAGGCAACCTGAGACGTCCCCAAAGCAACTGTTCTTGATGAATCCTCACATTCGGAGGATTAAAGGTCTCATCAGTAGTTAAATCCGAGATAATAGAACACACAGCGGTCATTTAATTCACTTCTGACTCTTGCATCACAATACAGTAATGTTTCAACTTCTATTGATTTTACTTGCTTGATGAAAACCGGGAAATCAAAATGGGCAAAGTTAAGCCGCATGCAGGCTTGGATTAATTCACTACCCTCGGAGGTATTCCCTGGACAGAGGAGGGCTAGAGAGATTAGAGATTGGGCTGTAATCCAGTGCGGTAGATTATCACGTTCATCCTGCTGTACCCATCACCTCGCACACCCACAAATCACACAATCCCCTAGATTACATTGCAAAGGCTGGTGAGGAAGCTGCAAGTGCCCAAAAGGATAAAGACTTGACATTAGAGAGAGGAGGTGGGAAGACGACACACATGATTGATGGATAGCTATTTGCTTGATGGATGGCTAGCATAAGCACTATTTGCACAAATGTGTTGAATCTGAGTAATTACTGACGTCCAAATGTTTTTTAGAAATTAGGGCTGTCAAAGTTAATGCGTTAAGTCATGTGATTAATCACAAAGCATTATTGGATTAATCATGTATAGACACAGGTTGAATGCATAATTTATTTTGACTACACATGCTGTGCGGATGGTTATAAGTTGTTATACAGTCAGTGATCAATTAGGTAAATGCGTAGCTCCGTGCAAAGATGAGTGAGGACACTTTTGACTGGTGTGCAAGAGGGGATAGAAAGAAGAAAAAAAGGAAGACAGTGGGCGAAAGTGTGAGGACAAGAGGGGGATAAGACAGAGAGACGACAAAAACAACAACAACAGAACAACATCAGCAAATACGACATGTACAAATATGATTTCGAAAAATGATAACAAAGAAGCAGTGAAGTAAATAATAATACCGTAGTAATGACAATGAACATTATTGTACTACAAATGGAGCCATACAAATACCAATGGAAATAGCACTTTTGACAATGAATAATAATACATATTACCTCTATTATCGACAATTTAATTGTTTCAAATGCAACAATACGTATACGTAATGAAAACTTGAATTACAAAATAAAGCAGATACATGGAGGGGAGTAAAAAGAAGCAAACTATATTAACCTGTAGATTGTTATAGTAAAAATAGGTTACGCTTTATCAATGTGCTGTCTTTTACCCAGTTTCCCCTGGGAGGAACAACGTTAATATATGTTTGATGAAACGTGATCATATACATACGTATATGTATGCATATGTGCCTGTGTATGTGCATTATGTGTATATGCATGTTTGTACAGTGAATGTACTTTTGGATGTATGTACCGTGAGTGTGTATGTATTTACCGTATTTGTGTATTAAAAGTTAAAGTGCCAATGATTGTCACACACACACTAGGTGTGGCAAAATGATTCCCTGCATTTGACCCATCACCCTTAATCACCCCCTGGGAGGTGAGGGGAGCAGTGAGCAGCAGCGGTGGCCGCGCCCTGGAATCATTTTTGGTGATTTAACCCCCAATCCCAACCCTTAATGCTGAGTGCCAAGCAGGGAGGTAATGGGTCCCATTTGTATAGTCTTTGGTATGACTCGGCCGGGGTTTGAACTCACAACCTACCGATCTCAGGGCGGACACTCTAACATGTGGGAGCGTATGTACTTATGTATGTGCGTAAGTACCTATGTATGTATATATGTATGAATAATTGTGTCTGTGCGTAGGTACAGTATGTGTGTTTGTATGTACAATATATTCGTCTCCCAGTATGTATGGGAGCCAAAGTGCATATCAAGTAAACAAGCTATGGTAACACATTACATAAATCACATTACGAAAATATGTTTTTATGTCAAAAAGGAGAGGACTTAAATGGGTGCTTTGAGTAACACAAAAGTTTGGACCCCAGTGTTCTCTGTTTGATAACAAAGTCAAAATGTCAATGGAAGGATCTGTGTGTGTTTATAGTGGTCCAAGTTCTGTGTTTTGTAAATTTGCCGCAAAAAGGTTTGTCTCACAAGTTTTTGAACATAATTTAGGGCCTGGAATTATGTCATTCCCGGACTGGATTTGCCCCCCGGACCGCAGGTTGAATAGCCCTGCCCTAGACAGATCATTTAGAATGTTTTTATTGCCATGACTGGAAAATTCATTTGCTTTAATAACATGTTGTTTTTAAACATTATGCTCTATTAAACAGCTTAACGCAAAAAGGTCGTAAACCCGCTTTAGAAGAGAATACAAAACATACCTGCAGTGTGTCGGTGTCTTGCCAGATTTTATATTTTGGAGGATAACATAATTTGTGTTTCTGCTCTAGGGGCACTTGCATTCAGAGGGGGAGCTACGCCATGTTTAGATACCAGTTTCATGCATTAATAACACAAAATGTAGATTGTTACGATCATGGTTTTATTGTCAAAGATGTTTGATAATGTAAAATATGATATTTCTACCTGAATAAATGCTTCTGATATTCTATACATTACATGTAGTACACGTTTATAGTCTTCATATCCGTATAGCAATATTTTAACCTTCTTTATGTATTCATAAAATGTAAGCTTCAGCCTGCTAAACATTTTGTAATTGTGGTCTATCAGTCAAAACAGGTTATAAAAAATATGTACACTTTATTTCAATCTGCCAGGAAACATTTATTTGGGTAGAAATATCACATAATCACAATACGAAACATCTATAACAAAACATGATCGTAATATAAGATGAATTTTAGTTAGACCAGTATGTGATGGAATGATAAGAGATTTGACATGTTTTGACAAACGTCTCCTATCAAAGGGACTCTATACTTTCTCTCTGCTGTCTTTTTTCTGAGCTTTTATTCCTGTTTACTAAAGAAGTTATTGTAACAGTCTACATTTTATGTTATTAATACAAGCAGCAGAGCACACCAGCAGGCATTCGCTCCAATGATGGCGCTTAAAGATAAACTGGCCTTTCCTTGTCGGTAGAATGACTTGCCGTGGCTTTGGATCTGAGATTTCTATAATGCCCCCCCTTTCTTTTTGCATGTTTGCTCGCTATTTTCGAGTTTGTGGCTCAATAGTAACTGGACACTTTTACATTACCCCACGCTACGGAGTGGACCAAGGGTCCAAAAGGTGTCAGGACGCGTGCGCATTAATCTTGTGTAAAAAAACATATTGCTGTTTAAGGAACTTATATTTAACGCGTTATTATCGCGTTAACTTTGACCGCCGTAGTATGTAAACAGTTTTTCTTTTTTTTAAATATTCTATGCTTTCCATAGTTTCTTTACATCCTTTTAAAAGTACCGTATTTTTCGGACTATAAGTCGCAGTTTTTTTCATAGTTTGGCCGGGGGTGCGACTTATACTCTGAAGCGATTTATGTGTGAAATTATTAACATTACCGTAAAATATCAAATAATATTATTTATCTCATTCACGTAAGAGACAAGACTTATAAGATTTCATGGGATTTAGCGATTAGGAGTGACATATTGTTTGGTCTCCGCTCGGGATGGTGTCCTGCTGGCCCCACTATGGACTGGACTCTTACTATTATGTTGGATCCACTATGGACTGGACTCTCACAATTTTATGTCAGACCCACTCGACATCCATTGCTTTCGGTCTCCCCTAGAGGGGGCGGGGTTACCCACATATGCGGTCCTCTCCAAGGTTTCTCATAGTCATTCACATCGACGTCCCACTGGGGTGAGTTTTTCCTTGCCCTTATGTGGGCTTTGTACCGAGGATGTCGTTGTGGCTTGTGCAGCCCTTTGAGACACTTGTGATTTAGGGCTATATAAATAAAGATTGATTGATTGATTGATTGATTGATAAACGTATAGCATGTTCTATATGTTATAGTTATTTGAATGACTCTTACCATAATATGTTACGTTAACATACCAGGCACATTATCAGTTGGTTATTTATGCGTCATATAACGTACACTTATTCAGCCTGTTGTTCACTATTCTTTATTTATTTTAACTTGCCATTCAAATGTCTATTCTTGGTGTTGGGTTCCCTCAAAAATGCGACTCATACTCCAGTGCGACCTATATATGTTTTTTTCCTTCTTTATTATGCATTTTCGGCAGGTGCGACTTATACTCCGGTGCGACTTATACTCCGAAAAATACGGTAATTGTAATTATTATTAAATGAATTACCACTCAACCCATGATAATCAAGTTCAGGCTGCTGAGCGTGATGTGTGTGACAGTGCACAGGATTTTTAATATTTCTTCAGCTGACATATACATTGGCAAATTAAAATAGCATAGGTGCAGCACAGAGCATTAGCTGATGTGCCTTGAGAAGAAATGTTCTGTCTCCCTTAATGAGTTTGCGAATACTATTTTACTCACTTGGGAGCGGCAGATATATTAATGTCATGAAATTATATAAACTGACATTCAGTGGGAGCATATTGCTTTATCAAGTGAAGATGAATGCAGAGCTTGAGGAATGCCACCTGAGCCAAAGCACTGGTTGCACGAAGTCAATGCCAAATTTTTCTTTTCACTCTCGTGTGGTTGGAAATTGAGTGCAGACTAGAAAGTGACAGAGAGAAGGGCTCTTAAAGCGCACATCAATATTCCGTGCAGAGAGAAATTAGAGGTGAGTGTGAGCAGTGTGTTCGAAAACGTGTACATACTCTCTGTATGTGGGAAAATGAAACGAGTATGTCGGAGAGAGAGAGAGAGAGAGAGAGAGAGAGAGAGATGGTTGTGCAAATGCCGATGGACTGTTCTGTGTTACACTGATCTCATTGATTTTCTCACGCTGAGATACATTCTCAGGATGTAACTGCTACACACATGCACACACACACACATAGCCACACCTGCACCAGTATTCCGGCAGATCATTTAGGGGAACCCATGCTTCAAGTTGAGTAAGCCTTAGCATCAACATGTCTGTTGCTACTCACACTGAATTTAAATCACTCACTGAGAAATCCAGCATTGAGTTGTGGGACCTTTTTAAAGACCTGTCCATAGGTTAAGTATTGTATTGTTTAATCATTTCATCCGAGTGTCAACGACGTTATGGTTGTCCTTCAAATATATATATATATATATATATATATATATATATATATACACCGTATTTTTCGGAGTATAAGTCGCACCTGAGTATAAGTCGCACCTGCCGAAAATGCATAATAAAGAAAGAAAAAAACATATATAAATCGCACTGGAGCCCGGCCAAACTATCAAAAAAAACTGCGACTTATAGTCCGAAAAATACGGTATATATTTAGAGTGGATTCCAGAGTGGGAATTACATACAGTAACATACAGTATATGCTAACAGAGAAAATTCTCCAAAATTCTGTGCAGTGTTGGCAATATTATTAACATTCCTGTTTGTAAACCATTCTTCAATGACACATTTTGAAATTTAAATTAATTTTCAAGAAGTCATCATGAAAGATTTGATGAAAACTGACAAGGTCAAAATTGTTAGACTCCTTGTAAGTTAAAAAGACACCTGAGCACTCAATTAGGTTTGAACCACATCTAAGCAGTACATTTACACTGACTCTTATGAAACAGACCCAAGAAGCAGTATTGGCATCAATAGACCACTTGATGGAAAGAGACTTGCTCTGGAGTTGCTCCAAAATGTTGTTGAGTGTTATTATAATGCCAAAAAGTACGGATAACAGTTTGGATCGTATATTGAAGATAGTAGACACTCCTCTTAAGGAACAATGATACACTGCAATTTTGAGCCTCTCACAGTCCCTTAAAAAGCTGCGATGCATCTCTTCACAGCACCAAAAAATATATATTTTTGTCAAACATAAACCTGAGCGTCATCAAACACTCAACATTTCTAGAACTTTGTACAACAAAATAGTTTAAGAACTCTACAAAGGTGATTTCTTATCCTCTTGACTTGATGTTTCACATTTTGAAGGCTCCTTGTGGACTTCATGGCCACCATCTAACAAAAACCTAATTGCTCTCATCTCACAGTGGCACATCAAAGCTTGACTGAAATTTTCCAGGCAGAATCTGAAACATGTTAATGACTTTTGAAAGTCAGTTCTTCAGTTTTATAAAATTAACTTCTGCATTTTGACTATATGGATGCTGCTTTTGTTTGGCAAAAGAAGGGCGAGGCCTTCAAAACCCTAGAAGTACTGTCCCAACAGTAAAAAGGATGGTGAGAGCATAATGCTGGAAGGCTGTTTTGCTGCTTCAGGCACGGAAGCCGTGTTCGGGTGCATAGGACCATAATAAAATAAATAAATAAAGAATGTCAATATTTTCAAGAATAACATCAATAAGTCTGCTATCAGTCTCAGGTTGTCTCATAGTTTGGTCTTCCAACAACACAACAACCTACTACATACATCAAAGTCTTGAACATTTTGAAAGGCACCAAAACAAAGTTTTGTAGTGGCTCGTCAGAACCCAGTTTTCGGTCCAATGGAGAATCTGTGGAGGTAGCTAAAGGTTAGGGTCTATGCTTCCAAGCCAAACATATTATGCAAAATACACTTTTCTTACAATTGGTACGTATTTTTGTGTATTCGGGACCTGCATAAGTCCCAAAAATTTGAAATCAAACCATGGAGGTTTGGCATAGATATTTCTAAAACAATAATACTTCCTCTTCATACTTTAGAATTTGCTCCATTTGTGATATTTTCCAGAGGTGACCTCAGCGGATAGCTCCATATTTGGTAAAGTTTTATCCAAAGAGCTTTGCGTGAGTCAGCCATTGTTTCTCCATCATCTCTACCCTTTTGTTGTGGGGAAGACTGGCTCATACATGCACATGCATCCTCTGCTGTTGCCATTCATAATACAAAGTAACATACAATTATAACTTATGTCTGTCAGTAGATTTAATGTGGAGGTCTAAAAACTACACTGGAAAAAAAATCCCCCTCTTAAAAAGAGTGAAGAAAAAAAAATACAATCTATTTTTGCTTTTAAGGAGCAATGGAACACGTCAAAATTGTCTTTGTAAGATTTCTTGAAGTAAGACATTATAATTAAGCTTTAAAAACTCATCGTAAAATTAGCAATTAGAACTTATTATTAGCTTTACTTACTCATAATGTGAAGTATTATGTTTTATAAATAACTTTTGATGGATTGTGACTTGTCTTAATTTCGTTGAGATATTTGGACTACAAATTAAAAATATACAGTATGCTTGGTGAGATGAGTTTTTCCAGTGTCTTCACGGCCACTCCGGACAGTATGGCGAGGTATTGTTTATGTGACATACATAGAAACCTGGTTTGCACGTGATAGATTATTGTGAAGAAGCCCCTGCGCAAGGGGTGATCCGCACTCTTGACAGTGTGAGGGTTGACACAGTGGCATACCGAAGTAAGACGATTGTGCACACTTCTCCAGCAGATGGCCAGCGGGATATGCTGCGTAGAAATATCAACCGCCCTTCCGAAACTGCGGTCCGGGAGGTTTCTGTCAGGGATCTCCCCCTTAGCCTTTGGTTTAAAAGTCTGTCCCACAAGGCAGAGGGAGGCAGAGACTTTTGAGGCGGTCTCATTCTTTTTGGCAGTTACAAAATGTTTTCGTAATGTGATTTATGTAAGTAATGTGTTACGATAGCATATTACTTCAGATGCAGTCAGTTTTAATTTGTTCAACTACTTAAGTTATACTAGTAGTGATCCTCCAGGATCTTAGGTCCTTTTTTTTCATCATTTGGGCTTTTCAACTGGTGGCCTGCAGTTCAGTTGAAAAAACTTGTGAGCGATATCCAGCGGATTTGCTAAAAACAATAGAGTGATGTCATAGAGGTGATGTTTGACTAGCTTATTTGTTGAAGGTCCTTAAAAACAGCTGAACACTCCTGTAAATCTCACAAATTACTCAAATTAAAGGTCTACTGTAAAATGTGCTGGTTCTCAGGCATTTACAAAATATGACTAATAGTGAAGGGAGAAGTCTGACCCCCACCGCTCGTTCCTTAGCTATATGGAAATGGGGGCACCCAAAACAATTTAAACAATTTAGTTGCATAACCCTGCTCTAGTCACAATGAGCATAACAGGTGGTTGTCAAACTTGACTGATGTTTAACAAGTCCTAGGCTTGAGGAAGTGGTTATGTGTAGATCTTGACCATACATGGCATGGTATGTATGGTACTGCTTCCATGGAAGTTCGAGAGGTGAATTCTTAGTCTGCTATGCATGTTGTCCTTCTGTGGCTTATTCAGTATTTGCTTCATGCTTACCAAATGTTAGTTAGATAGGAATGTGTCTTATCAAATACAATCCCAACAATGCACACCAAACTTTGACCACTCAACGCATACACTCATGAGAACAATGTTTTTATTATTGATCGGCCCACTGGAAAAATTCCTGGTACTCTCAATGGTCAATCTGTCCTCGTCATGTCTTTGTTGACGAACAAATTATTATTTATCTGTTCTATAACAAAACTAACACTTCACGACTGTGGTGGTAAGACTGATTAATGGTTTTACATTGCTCTTGTCATTAATTACTGAGAAATATTGATACATTATTTCATTTAATTATAAACAATGTATTCTGCTTATCCATTCCTTTCTGTGTAAAACATTTCACATTACTACATTTAGAGATTAAAACACATTCACAGGTAAATTATGCAATACTTCAACAATTTCCACAGTCTCCAATTCCCTCTTTTCTCTTCTCTTTATTTTTTATTTGTTTGACAGAGTGAAGCCCTTCAGAGTGATTGCTCATTAACGAGGGCAGACAAGGATCTAGGCAGTGAAATGTAAAAATGCAGACAGAGTGGCTGGGATAGCAGGCTTGGACACAGTGTGAATTATTTCTGTTTCAAGTCTCCATTTTCTTTTTCGAAGGAAGTTTTTGACTGCAGGGTTTTGTTATTGTTGTTAATTCCTGTTTTGTTTGGTATTGAATCAGCTCAAATTCGTAAATGTACAATTATTGAAACATATTTTCGAAACTAGCCGAAACACCTAATCTGATGTTGGACTTTATTTGAACGGGATGCCTTGGTAGCTTGCAGCAGTGGTTGTGAACATTTGACTGGACACAATTCCGAAGTGTATACATGCTTAAAGGGGAACATTATCACAATTTCAGAAGGGTTAAAACCATTAAAAATCAGTTCCCAGTGGCTTATTTTATTTTTCAAAGTTTTTTTCAAAATTTTAACCATCACGCAATATCCATAAAAAAAGCTTCAAAGTGCCTGATTTTAACCATCGTTATATACACCCGTCCATTTTCCTGTGACGTCACACAGTGATGCCAATACAAACAAACGTGGCGGATAGAACAGCAAGGTATAGCGACATTAGCTCGGATTCAGACTCGGATTTCAGCGGCTTAACACTGTCTGATAAGATAATTACTAACAACTATGAACTAGGTTTACAGCATATGAAATACATTTGGCAACAACATGCACTTTGAGATTGCAGACAGCCTATTTCAGGCGCGCTAAGAACATACATTTTTCCACGATTTCAGCACTCAGGTTAACCATACCTAAAAAGACACAAAATACTGCATTACACAAGACTACCCAAATGTACTCGAATGATTGAAAAAAATAAAAGTTTTTAAGCTAAATTATTGGTAAACACAGTTTATGTATAATAATTTACGTAAAACCGCGAGTAATGAATCAAGTTTTCATCAATTAATATATTCTGTAGACATACCCTCATCCGCTCTCTTTTCCTGAAAGCTGATCTGTCCAGTTTTGGAGTTGATGTCAGCAGGCCAGGGAAGCTAGGGTCGATATTCTTCTCTTGATCATCTTCGGTGGCATAAGGGACAGTGTGAGCCAAGACATCCAGGGTGTTTAGCTCGCTTGTTTGCGGGAACAAACTGCCGCCATTGCTTGCCGTGCTACCGAGGTCCGTTGTCCCTGAATAGCTCACACACTCCGGCAGATTCAATGGGGGTCTGGCGGCAGATTTCTTTGACTTTATCGTTGGAAATGCATCTGCTTTGAGTGTCGCAGGATATCCACACATTCTTGCCATCTCTGTCGTAGCATAGCTTTCGTCGGTAAAGTGTGCGGAACAAACGACTGACCATTTCGTCGGCTTTCCCCACACCCTCGTATTTTCAACAAATTCCGTCCAATTTCTTGCCACTTTCGCATCTTTGGGCCACTGGTGCAACTTGAATCCGTCCCTGTTCGTGTTGTAACACCCTCCGACAACACACCGACGAAAGTGAGAAAATGGCACGTGACGTCATCGCTCCGAGAGCGAATAATAGAAAGGTGTTTAATTCGCCAAAATTCACCCATTTAGAATTCGGAAATCGGTTAAAAAAATATATGGTCTTTTTTCTGCAACATCAATGTATACATTGACGCTTACATAGGTCTGGTGATAATGTTCCCCTTTAAACAGGATCGTGAGGATGTAAGCAGGTCACACGCGCTTGCCTGGAGTGAAGGCAACATGTCAGCGATGTCACGATCCTTCATGACGGTTTCAACTTATGTTAATTATTTCCATGTGCTTTGTGTTATTAGTGCTCTCGTTTTTTTTGTTTCCACTTTGTGTGTGCTTATATTTCCTGCTATTTTACCCTTGGCCTACCTGCTGCCACTCTCACCTTTCTCTGATTGGCAATCAGGACCCATCTGTCCTTGGTTGCCAATCAGGCTGCTGCTTATGCTGTTTCTCTGGACAATGCTGGATCATCACTGTTTGTTGCTACCTCGACAGGGTTTTTTGTGCACTTGCTAGCTGCACACGTTTTCATTGGCTTTCATTAAATCATCATTGTACCTGCAATCCTGCTACTGTCTCTGCATCCTTGAGTCATTCCAACAAAGCCAAATGAGTTCATGACATGCGATTTGGACATATTTAAATATATCCGAGAAAGACCCGCTGACAGCGATATTAAAATATCATATTCTTGTAATACCAGCCAGTGGTAAATCATTATTTTCGTAGTTGTATGTTGTTTTATATTTTGATGGATACATATTTATCAGTGCAATTACAATGTCTTGTTTGTGAGGCTAATATCAGTCATAGCCAAAAATGCATAGTGTTAATAATCGGCATAATACTTTTTTTGTGTTTCAGTTTCAGCTTTGGTTTCCTTTTTCCGTTTTTGGTTTTGACCAAGAATTTTCATTTTGGTTCATCCCTCGTATTTATGTTCCTTAAAATGCATTTTTTCCAAAGTCTGTTTCTAAATTTTATTTGATAAAAGCATGTTATGGTTCATTAGTCCCTCAGGGTGAGTCTAGTTGAGAACCACACAGGGAAGTTTTGGTGTTGTCTAAATCATTGACATATTTCACATTTCTGTTATGCGTACTGTTTGCCAATCATATCTAACAGAACATAATTTTCACATACGCAACAGTGGTACAGTACTTTGGTCTTTGCACGGTTCACTTCACAGGATTTGGTTTCCAATAATAATGTTCACAGATACTATTTCTCCTAACAAACTAGTTAGGTTGCCCACTTATCATTCTGCAAAAAAAGAATCCCACACGTTGGTGACTCAGTCTCGTTTGTGTTATTAATAAACTTTGTGAGTCCATACGTGTCCATAACGCCCTTAACTAAAAAATGCGCCATATAGCCTTCTCTCAACTCCCCACCAGAAAGTAATTCTCCCCCAGCTTTGTTGCCCCTCTATGATGTCACCACTGGTTTACTTTGCAGTTTTTAGCTTACTAACACAGTTACACCATGTCACAAGTCACTTTCAGCTGTTATTATGCAGTACAGCTGCAAAATTGCTGAGTTGCACATTACATCTTGTCTGGTTCTGTCGACTCTGACTCAAGTGATTTGGACACAAACAAACATAAGGTACAAGAAGTCAATTGAAAGTAAATTCAACATGTGGCATAAATGCACTGTTCTTGCCTTTAGAAATCCTTCCAATAGGGATTTTATAAAAAGTTGTGGCAGAGTTGCCAAGGTAGACCATCATAAAGGGAAAACATGTGCCATCTGTCATATTGGTTCTTACTTGTTATGGTTCCTTTATTTTAAGCATTTGTTTCCTGTTTGGAGCTCCTAGTTTATATCTACTTCCTGTCTGTCTCCCTGAATGCTTTTGCCCCCCTCACCTGTTTAGAAGCCTGGAAATGTAGTTTGAAAGGTCTAAGTTTAACAGTGACGTGCGGTGAGGTTGATGGCTGGTGAGGCACTGACTTCATCACAGTCAGATTTACAAACATATGAACCCTAAAGAGTATCTTATTCACCATTTGATTGGCAGCAGTTAACGGGTTATGTTTAAAAGCTCATACCAGCATTCTTCCCTGCTTGGCACTTAGCATCAAGGGTTAGAATTGGGGGTTAAATCACCAAAAATTATTCCCGGGCGCGGCACCGCTGCTGCCCACTGCTCCCCTCACCTCCCAGGGGGTGAACAAGGGGATGGGTCAAATGCAGAGGACAAATTTCACCACACCTAGTGTGTGTGTGTGTGACAATCATTGGTACTTTAACTAAACTTTAACTTTACACATACAAACTGTAGCACACAAAAAATCACATTTAATTAAAAAAAACGTTATTATAGTCTTACCTTTACTTATAAGTGCGGGAACAGTGGTGTTCATGTTGGAGGAGTTGTGAATGAATGAAATATGAAATCCGTGCTGCAGTCTGCAGGTGTACCTAATGTTGTGTCCCTGCAGTCGTTCACGGCTTCTCCGGCGCGAGCATTGTTGTTTTTGCACTTTTTGGCTTCTTGTTAAGTGACTTTTTTTGGGTGGATTCGGTCTTGCACGTGGAGGGTTTGGGTGTGGGCTTTGGTTGGTGTGGCACTCCCGTCGGGGGGGTGCAGTCTGCGCGGGGGTGCATTAACCGGCACCAGGAGGCGGGATTACTGCGAGCCTCACACAGTGCGTCTTCGCAGCAGTTTTATGATTGCTCAGCACAAGAAATACTTTACACACATACAGTTGTTGACAAAATACACTGTACATTATATACCTCAGCTAACTAAACTATGGAAATGTATAATATAGTTCATATAGCAATACGGTCTCACTGCACAGCAGGCCAGCAAGTAGCTGAGACCGCAATCCATATTGAGGCACAACTGAGTGACGTGCCTCAACTGGCTGCTGATCACCGCACCGTCTCTTCTCAGTATTTGAACGGCAAATGTGAAAATTCAGCGATTTTGAATAAAAATAATCTAAAACTGGTGAAGTTAAATGGAAAATAACTTTATAGTATAATCACTGAATACATATAACAATTTTTTTTTTTTTTTTTTCTTTTTACATTTTTTTCTTTCCATGATGGCAGGTGAGGCCCCGCCTCACCTGCCTCTAGTGACTGCACGGCACTGAAGTTTATTGATACCTGACTTGTATATTTGCCTCTAAACCTTTATAATACGGCTATCCAAGCAGTAGCCATACTGAAACCGGAATAGGCTTGTGGTTAAAACTCAGCAATAGTCAACCCTGGGCCTGGTAGTAATGTTAAATGCTTATTTAGTCATTGTATTTTTCGTTTATATGTATTTCAAATTGTTTTCTGCATGTAAAACTATAACTAGTGCCTATAAAATGAGATTACAAAACAACATGTAAAAAAAAGGCAGTTTGTATGACATTGTATTTTGTAATAAGGTAAATTTAAATAGTCCTGGGATAAATCCATTTGCAAACATGTCAATCACAGACATAGCCTGAGGCCTTGATGGTGGACGGTCAGGAAGAAAGAGTAATGGAGGAACTGAAGGCCAAGAGCATTATCTTCTCCTGACTCTGACTGACACTCATTAGGCTGCGCAGTGGAGAGAGGTGGCTGAAAGCTTATTAAGCCACCTGCTCAAAAAGACCTTAATTGAATCCAGGTAATTATAGAGGCCCTAACCACTGGGATATTTTTATTCATCCTGCGGCAATTTCACTTTTATTTGGAACACTATTAATGTTTTCTGCACCGATGTGTGTAAGTCACACGGAGAGCTTATATGGGCGTACATGCATACACACACAAAGTTCCAATCCCTCCAGACATGTCCTGTCACAAAGACTTTGGTTTACTGTGTGTCCATTTCCTGCTCCATTAGAATCCAAGGGATGCTAGCATTCTTTGCAAAGACGTTGGTTTCTTTAGACAAAAAATGACTAGATGTGTAATTGTTTTACCTGAATAACCTGTAGGCAAGAAAACAATAATTAGACTTTGTCTCCTGTCCAAATAGCTCATAGTCATTAGCTGGCCAGGTGTGCACACAATACACACACTAAATACAGCATACGGAGACAGAGCTTCAAATATTTCATCCATTTTTTTATGTTTGAATACAAAAAATCATTGAATGTGGTGTATGTGTCTAATTAGTTAGAGTCGAATCATACAGGATTTTGTCTATGTTAGAGCTCTAATCGGTTTCATTTGAAATATGAATAGAACACCGTCATTGCACTGTAAAACAGCTGTCACTACTTGAAATAACCTTATACTAATATTATTAATAATATTGTGTCTTGTTTTGCTTGATACAAGTACACAGCAAGTACAATTGGTGTTGGTTTTTATTTTCAGATTGTTCGCAGCTCCTATATTGTATCGTATAGCAGGTGTAATTTTCAACAAGTTTTCCTACTAAAGGTGTGAACAGAACCTCATTGCTTACAAAAAAGGCACGTTTTCACTCGCATGCTTACAATTTGGAAAATAGATACCGTCCACGATACTTGTTTTACAAGTTCATATTAAATTATGGTATTTTGATGGGGCTAAGGTGTTGGGCTCAGTGTTTCCACGTAACCATAAGACCAGGGCCCAATGTTGGGCCGCCAAAAAATATCTTATTTTCAGCTGTGGTCCCATACCCTTTTCACCCACTTGTGTCAGTAATGACAACAGCAAAAAACAAAAAGTCTGGAGCTAAACTCAGAGAGAAGTTTCTCATGCACAAAAATAAAATAATTAAAGTAGTGCAACTGTATATTCATTTGCACTTAAATGTTATTGACAGTTTATTTAAGAAGCATATATTACTAATATTTATTATTAATTTGTCTATCTGTGTTGGCCCTGGGATGAGGTGGGACTTGTCCAGGGTATACACCGCCTTCTGCCTAAATGCAGCTGGGATAGGCTGCAGCCACCCCCGCAACCTCCAGAAGGGACAAACAGTAGAAAATGGATGGATGGATGGATAGATGGTTAAAACTTATTTATTTAACACTTTATTTGTCCATCCATCCATCCATTTCCTACCGTGTATTCCCTTCGGGGTCGCGGGGGGCGCTGTAGCCTATCTCAGCTACAATCGGGCGGAAGGCGGGGTACACCCTGGACAAGTCGCCACCTCATCGCAGGACCAACACAGATAGACAGATAACATTCACACTCACATTCACACACGAGGGCTAATTTTTTTTTAGTGTTGCCAATCAACCTATCCCCAAGTGCATGTCTTTGGAGGTGGGAGGAAGCCGGAGTACCCGGAGGGAACCCACGCAGTCACGGAGAGAACATGCAAACTCCACACAGAAAGATCCCGAGCCCGGGATTGAACCCAGGACTACTCAGGACCTTTGTATTGTGAGGCAGACGCAGTAACCCCTCCACCGCCGTGCTGCCCTTTATTAACCCCTTTATTTGTATGTACATTTATTTTTCATCAATTTTTATGATTCCCTTCTGTAGTATAATGTGTTTAGTTCTTATTTTTGTAATCAGCCTGACCTGATAATAATCTTTGGTTCCATATCATTTGACATTGTTTATCCTGATATGAGTAATATTACTAATTTAGTGTTAATATTTGAGTGGGCCCCGGGCCTCTTTGTATTGAAAAAGTTGGTGATAAATGTTAAGAACCCCTGGCCTAGCACATTGAATGACAACAGTAAGTAAGTAAGTAAATTGTATTTATAAAGCGCTTTTCACAGATAAAATCACAAAGCGCTGTACAAAACATAGGTGAAGTAGAAAAACAATTCAATTAAAACAACAGGGGCAACATCATAACAAGGATACAAAGTGGGTTATAAAAATAGGTGCATTAACTAAACGTCTTACTAAAAAGAGACATTTTCAAATGTTTTTTAAAAGTTTCAACACAGTCATGATCACGGAGGGACTGGTGAAAATTGTTCCAGAGTCTGGGAGCTATAGCCTGGAATGCCAGGTCTCCACGGGTTTTAAAATAAGTTGTTGGGATCTTTGGAAGACCTTGGCCTGGAGACCGGAGGCTGTGCCATGAGGAGTAGGGGCATAGCAAATCAGTGATGTACTGAGGGGCCCCACCGTGCAACGCATGGAATGTCAGGACTAAAAAGTTAAACTCAATGCGGAATTTAACTGGAAGCCAATAAAGACTGAAAAAAAACGGGGGTGATATGGGCTGTTCTGGGTGCACCGGTCAAAAGTCTGGCAGCCGCATTTTGTACAGTCTGAAGTCTCTTTAGCGTTGACTTGTTGAAGAGAGTGAAAAGAGAATTGCAATAGTCAATGCGAGACGAAATTAACGTGTGAATGATCCTTTCGAGATCCAATTTTGACAACAAATTTCTCACTTTAAAATATTTCTGAGATAATAAAAACAGTTTTTGGTCAGTAATCTCAGGCCTGCTCACCTCGGGTGCCAGACTACCCTTGCACTTTGTCTTCTTTCTGCTGAACATCTCCATCATCCCTTGTTTCTAATGGCGCAAATTGTACAGTTTTCAGCTGCTGGGACAAATGCAAGGAGAGGTTTTTCCTCTCTTGCATCAGCAGCTGTAACCTGATGGCGCCAGCTTCTCTTTGGACATGCTACACTCTTCTTGGCTCATTTATTTCACACTTCTTTATCTTTCTCCTCCTACAGACCTCCTCCTTTCCACACAGCTTTATGCACTACCCATGCTTGCAGATGCCCTGAGCACTGGTCTCTGTCCTCATATTGCGTCAGATTTGCAAAGCTGCAGTACAGTAATTAGCATCAGAAGAACCTGGTTGCTCATCTCCCTGCCAGTCAGTTCGCCCGCCGTGCTGCCTGCGCTCATGTCTGCCTGCCAGTGTTCTGCCAACTGCCATGGCTTATTCATGTCGTATTTATCTAGAGTCGAATAAAAGGATGCTTTTCTCCGGACATCCATTCCTCTGCTGGCCTTTCTTTTTTTGTGGTGAGGCACAAGGATGAGGATTAGCATTAAATGGAATGGACTGCTGAGGTATACTCAGCAGGAATGCATAAAAGCATACTTTAGTTCCGCCAAGCGGCTTACATCCTGCTACTATAATTGGAGAGCATTTCGTGTGTTTTTCTCTCTGTCCAATCGCACACCAAAGGACCCTGAGCTTTTGGGCAGGGATTGTTTTGCACGGCTACTGAGATTGTCTTTGGTTTTAAAATAGACCTTGTGTGATAGTCCTCAGAGGATTTTTTGGTGTTGTTTTAAAATACATTTCCTGGTGGAATTACTTGTTCCCAATGAAATTTAAATCACAAACGCAGAACTGTTCACATCTGTTCTTTTTGCTGTTTGTTGTGACATATGTTGACATATTTTTAATCAAATCAAATCAAATCAAATCAACTTTATTTATGACCAATTATTGTAATCTTCATCTGAGTTTCCAAAAAAAATTGTAACTTAATGGAATTAATGTTCTGCATGATGTATTCTCATCCTTCATCTCGCATTACATTTCAGTCAATAAATATTTTAGGGTGTCAGCTCTCGACTATATTAGTAATCAAGTAATATGTCATGTAGTTTGTTTGATTAATCGAGTAATAGGATAAAAACAACTTAATAGCCTCAATGCATATTTTAGGGAAAATATTTGAATTGTTTTTTGCTTGCAAAAACCTTCATTCTTTTATTTTAATAACGGCAGGTCATCAACATTAAAATGCCACTTTTAACATGTGTGCAAGTGTGTTTGCTGACACACAGACCTCTCCCAGGCAAGGGCGATGCGAAAACTGTGTTTGCATATGCGGTCTTGATTGGATCACTTTTCATTAGTTACACCCAAATTATTAATCGAAGAAACAGAATAGAATGAGTATCAAAGGAAATTAATGTTTGTATACTACATTAGCCAAAAGGCTTAGCGCTGTTGATGGGAAATGGAAGTATGTCTGAAGATGACAATTTTGTCATTTGAGCACACACAAGAAACAAACATATGGTAAATTTTGATTGGACAGTTTATTTGTATGTAGATTTAAGTATAGCTTTTTCACACATTTTGTCGTGGGTTTGGTGGAAAGGTTAGGTGGTCCCAAATGTAGGAAAGAAAGGCGAAGCCACAGGAAAGTGATGCTTAAGCTACATTCAAAAACAAAGTAAAAGTGTCCAAAACAAAGAGTATTGAGTATCTCATGAGAGTATCAAAGCTTTTGAAATAAAATTAATCGATTAATCATTGTAACCCAAAAATGTTGCACAGAACAAGTATTTTTCATCTCATGGTCCATACGAGAGGATATAGGAGATTGTAACTCACATCTTCTCCTACCTGGGAAACCCTACACCGGAGATATTGTTATCTGTCTACTACTATTGGCCCCAGATCATGTGAAAGTTATGTCTTTCTAACAGTCCTTGAAATTTCAACATACACTCAATGGGAAATATTTCCCCCCCAATTTTAAAGAAGTTATGACATTTTTAACAAATTATGCTAGATTAGACAATTCAAATGATCCGACTCTTTTATTAATACCCAGTTGTTTTGTTGAGCAACTTTAATTGTACATTTAAAGAGTATCATAAACAACTGGAGCATGCCCAGTGGGATATGCTGTAGTTGTTGACTAGTTTTGCGAGAGTGTTTCTAAAGGACTCTGCATGCAATTGCCATTGTTGAGCACAGCACTGCTCTGCGCTATAAACGTGAAGGGAAAACAAAGTTAAGGGAGCCCTGTGGTTGTGATAATTGAACCTAAGGGGAACAATGATAAGTGGGATGAATACAATCTAATGCGAAGCCATTCAACTGACACCAAGTCAATAGCTTGATGTCTTATCTTTAAAGGAATAAGCATTAATAATGATCAGCCGTAGCCCATAAGTGTCTGTGCAAGATTTCTAGCGAGATTAATCAGTGTGATTGCAATATCGCTCCAGAAAAGTAGAAAAAAAAGGTATCTCTGATGGTATAATCGGAAGCTATCCCTGCGCTCTCTTCCTCCCTAGCGTTTGACAGCGCATGTGATATATGACGACTGGCCTGTGGGTGTGCATGGCGTCGCTATAATGGAGTGGTAAAGCTACCGCCATTATAGACAGAGAGAGAGCTGACTCGTCCATGAATCTGCCCCTAACTGTTCATCTGCCTTTGTGGCCGTAACGATCGACGGGCTCCCCTCTGTCACCGTATTTCCTCCATCTTCTTTTAGAAGCGCAGATATATCTCCCCATAAAGGCAGACACAAAGAGGGCTGAAGAGGTTTGCCTCCTCCCCGACACAAAAGACTCAGGCCCGGTGGTTGATAAAGGCTTATGGAGAGGCGAAGAGCTGATGGCCAGAGGACTTTTGGAAATACCCATTCTCCTTGCATACAAAGACCTGTTCTCACTCAAGACACTTATCTGTCTGCAGTGGTGCAATTTGTGAATGTACGCACATGTGTATGCCTCTTTACACCAAACTCTCTGTGCACACTATTTCTTCCTCGTTAGAAGATGTTTTTATTTGACATGGCAAAGCCCCAGTGGACAGCTTTTCGGCAAAACCCTTTTAAAAAAAAAAAAAAAAAAAAACACTTAATCTTATTGCTGAGCATATCCCAAGGACTTTTAAAAAGCAAGGCTTTGACCAGTGATCCGTCATTCCTAATGTCTATTCAGTTTCACTTAATTAGTACAGCTGCTGATCCCAATTATGTTTAAGGACATAGAGTTTGCATTAAACTGCTCTTCTGATAGTAAAGAGAGCATGCTGTTCCCCTTGATAAATCTACTGTATTTGAACTTTTTGTCACCTGTATCTGTAGATAAGTGGGTGCGTGGACGCGCCATTGACCGTGGTGAGGTCGACATCGGAACTCAACAGAGTCAGGCCATTCCACCGGGACTGTTTTGGAGGTTTCATTTGACTGTGCATCATCCGACCCACATCAAGTTCAATCTCTCGCTATCCCACAACGCTCTTCTGGGGGTCTACGGACGCAGGAACATACCACCCACACACACACAGGTAAGTCAGCCTTGAGGTTATCAGACACGCTCAGCCAGCAAATCTGATGTTTTGTGCACATCGACACAAAAACACACAGCAAAACATCCACACACTTAGTTTGTTAAAAAAAAACAATAACATTAATTTGTGCACTTGATTACACAATTGTAAGGAGTTAAGTGTATGCCAAAACAAAAGCTTGTGCTATAACCCATAAATGTTTTTGCCAAAGGCTTTAAAAAAGCTTTTCAGGAAACGATCTGATAAATATTCTAGGAAAATCAGCAACAATAACTTCAATTGTGCGGGGTGACTCCCGAATATCATTAAACCTTTGTCAGTTCAAGGCTCAAATATGAAGTGTGACTGCTCCACTATATGAATTAATCACAAGAATCGTGAAAATAAATATTTCAGCCAATGACCTCTGTGCTTGCTTCATAATCAATATAATGTCATACATTGGCACCTCATTTATTTATGTTAATTGTTTCTAGAATGGACCGCAGTAAATGTATTGCCACAAAGTAGGAATCAATAATTATGAATCAAATAGTTTCATAGCTACAGCATAAAAAACTTTGTACACCTTCTAATTATGTTTTTTAACATTATGAGAGCCCCCTAGACCAGGGGTCAGCAACCCGCGGCTCTAGAGCCGTATGCGGCTCTTTAGCGCCGCCCTAGTGGCTCTCTGGAGCTTTTTCAAAAATGTATGAAAAATGTAAAAAGTTGAGGGGAAAATATTTTTTGTGTTGTTTTAATATGGTTTCTGTAGGAGGACAAACATGACACAAACCTCCCTAATTGTTATAAAGCACACTGTTTATATTAAACATGCTTCACTGATTCCAGTATTTGGCGAGCGCCGTTTTGTCCTACTAATTTTGGCGGTCCTTGAACTCACCTTAGTTTGTTTACATGTATAACTTTCTAGGACGTGTTTTATGCCACTTCTTTTTCTGTCTCATTTTGTCCACCAAACTTTTAACGTTGTGCATGAATCCACAAAGGTGAGTTTTGTTGATGTTATTGACTTGTGTGGAGTGCTAATCAGACATATTTGGTCACTGCATGACTGCAAGCTAATCGATACTAACATGCTATTTAGGCTAGCTATATGTACATATTGCATCATTATACCTCATTTGTAGGTATATTTGAGCTCATTTAGTTTCCTTTAAGTCGTCTTAATTCAATTTATATCTCATGAGACACTATCTGTATGTAATATGGCTTTTATTTTTTTGCGGCTCCAGACGGATTTGTTTTTGTATTTTTGGTCCAATATGGCTCTTTCAACATTTTGGGTTGCTGACCCCTGCCCTAGACACTCCCTAGTTAGGTTCAAGTTAAGTTAAAGTACCTATGATTGTCACACATGTGGTGAAATGTGTCCTCTGCATTTGACCCATCCTCTTGTTCACCCCCTGGGAGGTGAGGGGAGCAGTGGGCAGCAGCGGTGGCAGCGCCCGGTAATCATTTTTGGTGATTTATCCCCCAAATTCAACCCAAGCAGGGAGGTAATGGGTCCCATTTTTCTAGTCTTTGGTATGACTCAGCCAGGGTTTGAACTCACAACCTACCGATCTCAGGGCGGACACTCTAACCACTCTAACCACTAGGCCACTGAGCAGGACACCCTATAGTCAACTTTACACTTTAAATCCAATATAGCAATGTCCACGATACTGAACAGTGCGCTCTGGTTGGTTTGGTCTCTTCTATTAGACAATGCTCTTGTAGCGTTTATATTTTTAGTTCAAAATGTTTATTTTGGGCCAAATAAATTGTACAATATGCTTTAAAAAAAATTAAATAATATCCCCCCAAAAATGTGGAATGTGTTGAAGCTGCAATGCTGTATTTGAAGTGCCATGTGACACGGGACAACTCTACGGCATTTTAAGTATCTACAATCGGCAACTCAATAAAATAAATCACCATGATCCCAAATAATTTGACATGCCAAAAAATTGTGTAGTGATCATTGTAAAGATTTCAAAGCAACACATTAGGAAAATCGTTAACCTGAGCCTTTCTAAAAACAAAGTCAGCATTCAGTGACACATCAAATTTAGCATGTAGGCAAAGAGAACAAAAGGATAGGAAAAAATACATAAATAAAATCAAAAATGTTTTAAAAATTGTGGCCGGGAAGTGTACTTTTCCTAAACTAGTGCTTCTGAGTAAGCTGCCAGTGTGCCAGTTTTCAGTCAATCTCTAAATTGAAGGCATTAACTCCTCATCTGCAGTTTGCTTTTAAAGCTGATCAATCCTAGTGATTGCCAGGTCACAAGGGAAATAGGGAAGCTTCGCATGCCACTCGTTGATTCTGCTACACTAGTGCACAGACCTCTCTAAAGTTATGCTTTTGTCCTTGTACAAAAATGTTTTGGTAATCTGTCAGCGCCATATTACAGACCACATTTGAGAGTAAGCCAATGACACAATATAATGCTTAATATAATATAAGCTGTTATATTGTACCGTAGGGAAGGGATTCATATGGCCCCATTCCTGGGTGGATCGTACGTAAGCGAAAAAGGGGGGTGGTTAATTTTTTTGCAATCCAGTCTGCTAAAAATGATGGCAAGCGCAGCTATACATAGCAACTGTACAGTAGGTCAAAGATGGAATTGCCACAAAACATTTGTTTTAAGATATTCAACACTCTACTGTCATTTGGTGGCTAAAGTGTATAATGCACCCCCTTAATTCCTCACATTTCATGTGTCAGGTAAATCGTTAGAAATGGGGCCATAAGATTCCCCCTTCCTATTGTAAGTAGTGTTGTGAAACAATTAATATTTATCAGAATAATCACACTTTTGAATGTTTGTAAATAATTGCAGGAAATCACTTGCTTGTTTTAATTTAAGTCAACTTAAAAAAATAAGTTGACTTTTTTTTTTGTTTTACTTGAATGCACATCATTTTTTTGCTCAAACCCTGGTAACTGTTTGATCTAAAATCCAGTCAGTCAGGATGTATTTTGTAGCTAAATTTGTCATATGCATTGACAGCCCGCACCGCCTCTCAGGTAACCATCAGCGGTTAAGGTAAAAGAGCATGTGCGGTCAAAATAATTTGCTTGATTAAACTCACAATCAAGCCGATATACAAACGTGTATATATATATATATATATATATATATATATATTTTTTTTTTTTTCTTAAATAATTGTCTACAAAAAACATATTGAATCTAGTTCCTACCTGTGTACCATATGTGCCAACAAAACAACATTTATGTACAGATCTTAACAAATGAGGAGTTTATTATCCTTTTTAAAGAGCACCAGGGTCGGACACGCTCATGCTTTTTGGAAGATTTGTAACAAAGTGGACCCCGACTTAAACAAGTTGAAAAACTTATTCGGGTGTTACCATTTAGTGGTCAATTGTAGGGAATATGTACTGCACTGTGCAATCTACTAATAAAAGCCCCAATCAATCAATCAATCAATCAATCAATCAAACACCGATGTTCGTATAGCATGTTAGGAACAAGTGATGTGAGCTAGCATGGCAAATCTTCTGTGTTTTTTAATACTCGTTTGGGTTTTTTGGGTTGGCAGACATTTTTTTTTTTTATTATCAATAAATCCTTTATTTATACCTGCTCAGTGGCCTTGTGGTTAGAGTGTCCGCCCTGAGATCGGTAGGTCGTGAGTTCAAACCCCGGCCGAGTCATACCAAAGACTATACAAATGGGACCCATTACCTCCCTGCTTGGCACTCAGCATCAAGGGTTGGAATTGGGGGTTCAATCACCAAAATGTTTCCCTGGCGCGGCCACTGCTGCTGCTCACTGCTCCCCTCAAATCCCAGGGGGTGAACAAGGGGATGGGTCGAATGCAGAGGACACATTTCACCACACCTAGTTTGTGTGTGACAATCATTGGTACTTTTTTTTTTACTTTAACTTTATTTTCACCTATCTAACTGGGAAATGTGCCTTCTTTTGTAATACAAATATTGACAGTAGGGATGTTCGATAATGGCTTTTTGCCGATATCCGATATTCCCATATTGTACAAACCTTTAATTATCAATACCGATATCAACCGATACCGATATCAACCGATATATACAGTCGTGGAATTAACACATTATTATGCCTAATTTGGACAACCAGATATGGTGAAGATAAGGTACTTTAAAAAAATAAAAAAATAAATAAATAAAATAAGATAAATAAATTTAAAACATTTTATTGAGTAAGAAAAAAGTAAAACAATATAAAAACAGTTACATTGAAACTAGTAATTAATGAAAATTAGTAAAATGAACTGTTAAAGGTTAGTACCGGTACTATTAGTAGCAGCAGCACGCACAATCATGTGTGCTTACGGACTGTATCCCTTGCAGACTGTATTGATATATATTGATATATAATGTAGGAACCAGAATATTAATAACAGAAGGAAACAACCCTTTTGTGTGAATGAGTGTGAATGAGTGTAAATGGGGGAGGAAGGTTTTTTGGGTTGGTGCACTAATTATAAGTGTATCTTGTGTTTTTTATGTTGATTTAATAAAAAAACCCAAAAAAAACAAAAACCGATACCGATAATAAAAAAAAACGATACCGATAATTTCCGATATTACATTTTAACGCATCTCTAATTGACAGGTATGATATAGTTCTCTGTTTGACTTCTAATTAACCAGATCTTCATGGTAATTTTAGCGCTTCCCATCATAATTTCAAAATATATTAGAAATACGTTTCTTTGACCTAGTATGACACACACAAGCAAATAGTAGTCACAGGCTGACATGTGAAATGTATTAAAGTGTTCAGAACCAAATGCGACATTTTTTTCACTCTCTTCACAAAGAAATGAAATTAGTTTTTTTGGACACTAATGTGACAAGCCTGAGTTGGGCAACAAGCCACAGTTAGTATATGCTACTTCAATGAGCTTATACTGTATATACAGTATATAGAGAGGGAATGCAAGGGTGAACCTTTATGCCAGGGGTGTCAAACTCAAATACAGAGTGGGCCAAAATTTAAAACTGAACAAAGCCGCGGGCCAAGGTTAAACAAATTAACCTTTAATGTACTCTACAAGCTATCGTCACGTCCGCTTTTCATCCATTCTAACATCGTTCAGACCCAGTCACAAGATATGTGCGGCTTCTGTACACACACACGAGCGAATGCAACGCATACTTCAACAACAACAGCGATACAGGTTACACTGAGGGTACCAGTATAAAAAACTTTAACACTGTTAGAAATATACGCCACACTGTGAATCCACACCAAACAAGAATGACAAACACATTTCGGGAGAACATCCACACCGTAACACAACATAAACACAACAGAACAAATACCCAGAATCCTTTGCAGCACTAACTCTTCCGGGACGCTACAAAATACACCCCCGCTACCACCAAACCTCCTCCCCCCCACACACACACACCTTGTAGCGTCCCGGAAGAGTTAGTGCTGCAAAGGGTTCTGGTTTGGTGTGGATTCACAGTGTGGCGTATATTTCTAACAGTGTTAAAGTTTTTTATTCGGCTACCCTCAGTGTAACCTGTATCGCTGTTGATGAAGTATTCTAATTCTAATGTGTGTGCGTGCAAAAGCCGCACATGTTATGTGACTGGGCTAGCACTCGTTTGGCTGGCTGGCTGGCTGGCGTTTGGAAGACTCCAGGGAGGATCGGCGGGCCAGCTTTAGTGTCAATTTGGTATCGCCTCAAGGGCCAGAGTTTGACACCCATGCTTTATGCCGAAGCTAATTGCGTCAAATGACAGCGTTATTTTTTTAATCTAATCGATGAATTTGAATCGCTAAATTAAAGCTGCGTTCAAACTAGCTACATTGTGACGGTGTGGAGCACGACAGAACCCTAGGTGGCATGATGAGCAACAGCAGCTTGTCGTGAAGCCCCCCGCCCACCACGCCTTATACCCTTGTGTATGACCCAGGGTTCCATGAACGCAGCAACCAACTCACCAGAGTCGTTCTAGATTTGCAGCCCTTTGAGACACTCGTGATTTAGGGCTATATAAGTAACCTTTGATTGATTGATTGAATAATTTACCCGATAGGAAGTGTTTCCTTGCTTACGTGTTCGCTGGCAAACTTTTCCCGAGCTGCCTGATTTCACTGCAGAGAGCGAAACCTCTTGCTCTCTGTTTGAAAGCGACATATGAAGAAAACATACACACAAACATGGCAATTGAAGTTATCGAGTTCATTTTCATTCATCGTTCGATTAATTGATTTATTGGCCGAGGCCTAGACGCGCGGGTCTCCTGCACAATGCGGCTGATGTTTTTGTGCTCCCCCCCAAAAAACAGAAAAATTAATAAAGGATGGAGCCAAAAGGCATCATGAAGTGACAAAAAGTACAAATGTGGAAACTCAGTACACTGATTTTTTTGGCATTATTGTTGTAATCCAGTGGTTCTTAACCTTGTTGGAGGTACCGAACCCCACCAGTTTCATAAGAGCATTCACCGAACCCTTCTTTAGTGAAAAATACAATTTAGTTTTTTTTCAAATTCAAGACAAAGTTATATGTTTTTGGTAACACTTTAGTATGGGGAACATATTCTAAGTAACAAATACTTAATTTAGAGTTATTTGGTTAGGGCCAGGGTTAGAGGGTTAGGGTTATGATAAGGCCATGCCGAATAAGTAATTAATAAGTACTTAATAATGACTAGTTAAGAGCAAATATGTTAATAATTTGCATGTTAATAAGAAACTAATTAATGGTGAATATGTTCCCCATACTAAAGTGTTACCATGTTTTTTTCCTGGTGCACAAAATGAACCGTGCATGAACATCACCTTGTTCAAAGAACAAAATCAACACAGTGAATAAACTCACAACAAATTACACACTTGCAAATCAGTCAGCTGTTGCCGTATCCGTAAAACGCCGATAGGGAGAAGCTTTTATTTACACTATGAGTCGGGTGTGTCTTGACCTCCGCCGAACCCCTAAGCCCGACTCACCGAACCTCTCGGGTTCGATCGAACCCAGGTTAAGAACCACTGTTGTAATCTGTACTTGTGTGATTTATTCTATGCCATACTTGTGTGTGGCAGAAAACATGAAATTACTTTACAATGTCACTTTTTTGTTATACACGTCAATCTTTTGATAACAATTGTCAGCAATTGTTAGGTGAGAATGAAAAATAGATTATATTAATTAATCACAGATGATGTGGTCCTGATGGCTTCATCTGGCCAGGATCTTCAACTCTCACTGGATCGGTTGGCAGCAGAGCGTGAAGCGACTGGGATGAGAATCAACACCTCCAAGCCCAGAAAAGGGTGGTGGGTTGGGGGAGAGATCTTGCCCCATGTGGAGGAGTTCAAGTACATCGGAGTCTTGTTCACGAGTGAGGGAAGAGTGGATCGTGAGCTTGACAGGCAGATCGATGCGGCGTCTGTTGTGATGCTGACCCTTAATCGGTCCGTTGTGGTAAAGAAAGAGCTGAGCCGGAAGGCGGAGCTCTCAATTTACCCGTCAATCTACGTTCTCATCCTCACCTATGGTCATGAGCTTTGGGTTATGACCGAAAGGACAAGATTACGTGTACAAGCGGCCGGAATAAGTTTCCTCCATTGGGTGGCGGGGCTCTCCCTTAGAGATAGGGTGAAAAGCTCTGTTATTCTGGAGGAGCTCAAAGTAAAGCTGCTGCTTCTCCACATTGAGAGGAGCCAGATGAGGTGGTTCGGGCATCTGGTCAGGATGCCACACGAACGCCTCCCAAGGGAGGTGTTCAGGGTACGTCCGACCAGTAGGAGGCCACGGGGAAGACCCAGGACACATTGGGGAGACAATGTCTCCTGGCTGGCCTGGGAACACCTCGGGATCCCCCGGGAAGACCTGGATGAAGTGGCTGGGGAGAGGGAAGTCTGGGCTTCTCTGCTTAGGCTGCTGCCCCCGTGACCCGACCTTGGATAAGTGGAAGAAAATGGATGGATGGAATTACAGACCATATTAAATTAATCTCTAAATTGTTTTAATCCCTTGACAGCAATAGTTGCAGCATTGTATTGCATTGTTGGCTGTAATTTAACTTGCATTTGACATATAAAATTAAAACAACGGAATAGTTAAGGCTCTTTGTTCCATCAGGGCAATTCAAAATGTTTAACTGTTGTGGAACAAATGGATTGAAAAGCACTGTCTCACTTCTTTTTTTTTTTACATTTGCCTTTCAAATTTTACATTTCCTGACTGTTTCTTCACTGTGTTTAGTTTGACTTTGTGAAACTGCTGGATGGAAAGGCACTGCCCAGGTCTTTGAGTGATCCAGCCTCTGGCAAAGCACCTAAAGGTCTGCTGCTGAGCAGCCTCCAAGAGACACGCTTCATCGAGTACATGGACCCTGGCACCTGGCACTTGGCTCTCTACAACGATGGACGCAACCTGGAGCAGGTCTTGCTCCACAGCACTCCCATAGGTGAGGATGCATATTACAGCTTACCTGGTAGTTGTATTTGATTTTTTTTCCCTAGGAACAGAAACATTTCGTGTATATGTCAACTCACTGGTCTCAGCTGGTTTTATAAACACATTGACAAGAGTGTTTTGAAACTGTGTGTGTTTTGAACTTTTTACATTATTGGAGTGAGTTTGGTGTGAAAGAAGCAAAACAGCTGTTTGTAGTAATGACACAACTTGCTAAGAGAGGCTGATTGCTGTGAACACAAAGATCTTTGTAGAAATTGAGTTTCTGTTATTTTTTTGTCTCGAATGCAGCACTGCATTGTTTAATATTGACACTTAGATAATTACCTGAGCAGTGAATAAAGGAACAACTTCCTTGTCAAAATAACGCACAGGGTAAAATGTATTAGGCATGAGGATTTAAACATAGTTGATTGGCTAAGTGCAAGACGCATTGATGGAAAGGGAATTAGACCAGGATCGCCAATACACAGTTAAGTTCACAATTATGCATACTCCATTAAGGTGCAGCAGCTTGAGAAACAGATGCGGATGCTTGTTCGTATTTGTGATTGGCCAAAATGGATTTTTTAAAACTAGCTTGGATGAAGATTTTTTTTAACACAAGAGTAAGTGAAATGTGTGTTTCTTTGCGCGGACATGACCTATGTGTCAAAATGTAAATGAGTAACGTCCGCCCACAAGACACCTATTCAACAAATCATGGCCAGGCTATGAATCATTTTAGGTCTATACTGTAAATGTTAGATGAAAATTCAAAATGTTTAAAAAACCTCGTTTATCAAGCAGAATAGCAGATTTCACTCATTTGGCCTGTCACATAATTCAAAGATAAGCAGAATCTTCAGGCTGACATTTACGTGTGTAAAGGGCAAGGGAGCAAAACTAAGCTGAATATAAGTCATCTGGAGTATTTCATCTGTTTATTGTGTATCCTGCACAGAGAGTACAAGCCATTGTCAAGGACAGTAATTACAAGTGAACTATTATGTTAAACCTAAACCAACCTTTGGAAGATCATATCGGTCTGATTTATAAAACGTTTGCGTCTACTAAAACACGTGCAAACTTGATAGTACACGCAAAGCTGATCTACTAAACTTGGATTGTGTCCCTGAAAGGAGAAGAGGAAGTAATGGGACGGCGTGGCGCAGTGGTAGAGTGGCCGTGCGCAACCCAAGGGTCCCTGGTTCAATCCCCACCTAGTACCAACCTCGTCATGTCCGTTGTGTCCTGAGCAAGACACTTCACCCTTGCTCCTGATGGGTGCTGGTTAGCGCCTTGCATGGCAGCTCCCTCCATCAGTGTGTGAATGTGTGTATGAATGGGTAAATGTGGAAGTAGTATCAAAGCGCTTTGAGTACCTTGAAGGTAGAAAAGCGCTATACAAGTACAACCCATTTATCATTTATAAGTAGCACAATCTGTTTAGCGTGTCTGTCTTCATGAATATGCAGAATATATGCTGATCATCAGAACACCCACAATACTAAGAGGAGGAGATGCCTGAAAAGTATGTGCAAACGGTCACAGTTGTGCACACGGCTGTGAGAAAAGACATAAAATCCTCCGTCCACGTGTGAATGTCAACATGTTTGAACTGGCAAAAGTAAAAATATTTCAGCAATATCATTTGATAGCCGCTGGATGACTTAAGGGGCTGATTAAAACACATTTGGTTGCATGTGTCTGCTGCTGTTTTTTGTTTTTAAAAAAACATCAGTTTTTTTCATTTAAGGAATATATTCTTATACATAATATATCTCCTATATGAAAAAAAAATCAGTGGCCTTGTGGTTAGAGTGTCTGCCCTGAGATCGGTAGGTTGTGAATAGAGATGTCCGATAATATCGGCCTGCCGATATTATCGGCCGATAAATGCGTTAAAATGTAATATCGGAAATTATCAGGATCGTTTTGTTTTTTTATTATCGGTATCGTTTTTTTTATTTTGTATTAAATCAACATAAAAAACACAAGATACACTTACAATTAGTGCACCAACCCAAAAAACCTCCCTCCCCCATTTACACTCATTCACACAAAAGGGTTGTTTCTTTCTGTTATTAATATTCAGGTTCCTACATTATATATGTATATATATTAGAGATGCGCGGATAGGCAATTATTTCATCCGCAACCGCATCAGAAAGTCGTCAACCATCCGCAATCCACCCGATCTAACATTTGATCAGAACCGCATCCGCCCGCACCCGCCCGTTGTTATATATCTAATATAGACGATGCAAAGCATTAGTGAGGTTATAAAGCTTTTGCCTGTTAAAGAAAGGAGACTGATCCAATGCAGCACAGACCTTCGCGTGCCACGCTGTCACGACCCAGACGCACACCAGTGCGCAATCATATGGGAGCCGCGCTGAGCGCACCTCCAAGCGCGTCTCGCTGCCGGCGACGGCCGGGTATATGGGCCCGACGCTCCAGCGCCATCCATTTTCAGGGCTAGTTGATTCGGCAGGTGGGTTGTTACACACTCCTTAGCGGGTTCCAACTTCCATGGCCACCGTCCTAGCTGCTGTCTATATCAACCAGGGTGAGCCCCACCCCTTTCGTGAGCGCACTGCGCGCGGAGTGACCCCTGTTACGCGCCCCCGGCAACAGGGGTGGCGGGCAGGTAAGCTGCGCGGGCGGAGCGCGCGGAGTGACCCCTGTTACGAGCCCCCGGCCACGGGGGTGGCGGGCAGGTAAGCTGCTTACCTGCTGCGCGTGACGCCGGCCGCGGCGAAGGCGGACGAGGCGGGGTGTCGGTGCGGTGGGCGCGGTGGTGACCCTGGACGTGCGTCGGGCCCTTCTCACGGATCGCCTCAGCTACGGCTCCCGGTGGGGCCCTCTCGGGGGAAGGGGCCTCGGTCCCGGACCCCGGCGAGGCGTCCCTTCTCCGCTCCGTAAAAGTGTCCATCTCTTTTTTTTTTTCTTCTGTTGTGGCATATGCTGCAGGTGCCTGCTCGTTTTTCGTATGTGGGTAACAACATTTAACTATGTATATATATTTCCGAATTGGTTTAACTGCCACCCGCCTGAATCTATTTAAAATCTAATTTTTTTTTATAATTTGAACCACCCGACCCGACCCGACCCGCGGATAAAATCTAATTTTTTTTAATTTCATCCGCCCGATCCGCGGATAATCCGCGGACTCCGCGGTTGTGCCCGCAAACCGCGCATCTCTAATATATATATATATATATATATATATATATATATATATATATATATATATATATATATATATATATCAATATATATCAATACAGTCTGCAAGGGATACAGTCCGTAAGCACACATGATTGTGCATGCTGCTGGTCCACTAATAGTACTAACCTTTAACAGTTAATTTTACTAATTTTCATTAATTACTAGTTTATATGTAACTGTTTTTATATTGTCTTACTTTCTTTTTTATTCAAGAAAATGTTTTTAATTTATTTATCGTATTTTATTTTATAATTTTTTTTTAAAAGTACCTTATATTCACCATACCTGGTTGTCCAAATTAGGCATAATAATGTGTTAATTCCACGACTGTATATATCGGTTGATATCGGTATCGGTTGATATCGGTATCGGTAATCAAAGAGTTGGACAATATCGGAATATCGGATATCGGCAAAAAGCCATTATCGGACATCCCTAGTTGTGAGTTCAAACCCCGGCCAAGTCATACCAAAGACTATAAAACTGGGACCCATTATCTCCCTGCTTGGCACTCAGAATCAAGGGTTGAAATTGAAATTATTCCTGGGCACGGCCACCGCTGCTGCCCACTGCTCCCCTCACCTCCCAGAAGGTGAACAAGGGGATGGGTCAAATGCAGAGGACAAATTTCACCACACCTAGAGTGTGTGTGACAATCATTGGTACTTTAACTTTAACTTTAACTCAATAAGCATTTCCTTGCATTTGGATCATTCAGTTGTGATTGTGGTGTGATGATCCACCGCCTCCTTGCAGTGCACCAGTGTGCTAAAAATGTTTCTGTTGTCTATAGATGTGATTTTATATTGTAGAAAAGGTGGAACAGATTATAGATGCTGTTGCAGGTTGGAGAGCACAATAACATGAATGTGGAGGGCACATAATGTCGGACAAAAATGCAAAAACCTCATTTCAATAGGGTGGTCTGCACCACTTTTCAATTGTAAGCACAGTCTTAGTAGATCATGTGCAACACACCCACGAACAATGATACTAATAGTACTCGCAATTATATAGTTTGCACACACTGTTTAGCACATGTTATTTTGATCTTAGTGGATCAGGCCCTAAATGTGGGAACTGTGTTGAGAGTTCCCACATATGGTTCGTCAAGCATCTGGGACTGTCATTCATTCAGTAAAACGGTGTTATTTTTAGAAAAATCAATAATAAAAAAAAAAGCATAATTCAGACTGTTATTTGTAACATGTTTAGGTTCCAAGTTGTGTCTTTACAATGAGGAGTGTTTGTAAACTTGGAGATGAAATGTTGAAGCAATTTGTGTCTAAATTAGTGCTGTCAGAAAAACGTAAAAGGGGAACTGCAGTTTTTTTTGGAAGTTTGCCTATTGTTCACAATCATTATGAGAGACAAGAACACACGTCTTTTTTAAAAATCCATCCATCCATTTTCTACCGCTTGTCCCGTTCGGGGTCGCGGGGGTGCTGGAGCCTATCTCAGCTGCTTCTGGCGGAAGGCGGGGTACACCCTGGACAAGTCGCTACCTCATCGCAGGGCCAACACAGATAGACAGACAACATTCATTAGGATGATAAATAGATAGATGATAAAAAACGCTTGGGAGATGCGGCAAATGAGAGTCACTGTTGTAGTCTTCAAAGCCCTCCTTCAATGTTTTGTATACACACTGCAAGTATATATATATAATGAAGCACCAGACACGTTCATAACTATATGTAATATGTTCAATATTTACCGTATTTTGATCATTTTAATCATTTCCGGGACTGATTTATGTTTCCATAGCAGCGCACGTCTGACTTCCAGTGTGTTTATACTTCTGGATACAAAACGCTTATGTAGCTTCAAATCGTGGCAGACTTGGTAATAGACAACAGAAACGACTAATTTTGGACAAATGAGGATTCACAACCTTATCTGTTTGAACCTGAATGAGCGAAGGATTAACTTCTGCTTCTAGAAGCGAGCACAAAGTTGAGGGTGAAACGTTCTAGCGGACGGAAGTCCATAGAGTGAGGTGAAATCGACTCGAGGTTGCAGGTGTGGAATTTGGAGACAAGCCATTTCGACATAAATGGCATGCTTACCCCAAATAAACCAGAACAAATGTCCCTGGCCAGCTGGACCAAAGAGACAACTGTCCATCGAGTGAGTCATACTTTATATTGATCATGGTACACACAGCATACACTGTCTGGTTAGCTGTGTAGAAACAAAACATGAAATGTGGGCTAATACTTTACATATACTGTAATGTGATTGTTCATGTTTTTCAGTCAATACAGATTGTTGTTCTATCGCAGTGTGTTGTGTATTACAAACTCTAACGTGTTTCGTGCTGACGTAGAAGCTAGCATATCTCTCGCCATAGCTAGTTTTTACAGCTTTTACTGTAGCATGGCGATAGGTTACTATGCTAGAAAAAGAGTTCCTCAGTGTTCGCTTTTACAACAACAATGTGCCTACAGCTTGGTTTTTATACAGGTTACGGAACGTAAATAAAGTATCAGTGACGTTTTTTTGAATGCGTTTTTAAAGTGATTTGGAGGTAGATTTGATTGCTCCCATTGGCTGCATTGATAGCCATCTAGAACGAGCCGATTTGTATATGTTAGAAAGCAAAAAAAATACAAAAAAAAAACTTTTGTCTTCTTGTCTTTCATAAGTAATTCTAAATAAAGTGCAGTTCCCCGTTAAAGGAGCCATATTTAAAAAATGTGGCCAAAAATGGTACTGCAATCACAGTCAAAATGCTGTAGTCCCCTCCCCCTCTCCCTGACTGAGGTCTCCAGATCAAATCCAGCTTGATCGACTGGGTTAATCCATTTTAAACAGAAATTAGGCTATTTTCAGGAAGAAGTATGTCATGCTTGCATACAATATCACAACAAATGGCAATCATATGGTTATTGTCATTACTATCAGAAAACAAAGTCTAAAAGGAACTACAACCAACGCTAGCAATGGTTATACTAGTGAAAATATCCATATCAAACACCACAGCTAACTAACGACTCAATGAGCAACGGTGACCATGAACGTCGGTTACTAAATACTAAGTACTAGGCATCTGATTGGCTTTCCTTTGAAAATAACTCCCTGCTTCTCTATCACATGTACGTTGTTAAAAAGCTGTAATTGGTATGTTCCGAATTTGTCCCACCCATCAATAAAACAAAATTAAATATGATTGGATTTTGTTTCTGTCGATATTTTCGGCTCATTTTTATTCGTTAACAACAATGTCAGTTAATTGTATTATCGTCTTATTTAACAGGCATTTTTTTTTTGATTGGTTATCATCTTGTTTTTGTCAGGGGAAGAAAGGTGGTTGACGATAACTGAGACAAAAAATATTAGTTGACGAAATTAACACTGCTCCGATGTAAAAACAAAACTGAAAATAAAATAAACAGCCTCCAACCAAATGCGGGTAAGGCTGACTGTGGACGCTGAGTGTCAAAACATTGTTTTGAAGTCATCAGTTATTGTCACGTTGACAGATTCTTTATGTGAAGAATGACAGCATGGAACAAATAAACATGGGTTTTATTCCAGAGTTGTCAAGCGTTTGAATTATGTTGTGCATAGACTAAAATATAACAAGAACACATGTGTTTAGTTTGTATATTCTGAGTGGAATTAGAAACAGTCTCTCATCTAATAATAGTCGAAAGAGATAGGCTTAGAAGAGCGGCTGTCAGTCCTTTATACACTAGTAATTATCAATTGACTTGGATTACACAAGAAAGGGTTTGAAAAAAGTTCATATAGCTGCCCATGAACAAGGTTTAAAAAAATACAAATAAAATAATGGTCTATATGTATCATAAATGGTTTTGTATTAATTATATCAAAACCGCTGAGCCATAGTACATTGCATTCTGCTGCTAACTACGAATTGAGTTTTCAAGGAAGAAGAGGCAGAAACGAGATGATCTTTGTCGGGAAATTTAGCTTTTTTTTTTTCTGGCAAGGAGTAACTGGATCCAGCCGAGTATATTGAGAATAAATAAGTGAGCAGCATAAGATTGTTGTATAAAATAAATAAACTAAATCAATAAAGCGCACTGAACATGACAGGAGGAAAATATGAGAACACAATGAATAGGAAAACAATACATGAAGTGAATGCTGATTTACTAAGATATGCGTGTCATAAAAATACACGGCTGGTCATAAAACATGCCTGCAAAAGCAATGAGGTATGTGATTACATGTACTGCGATGCTGCACAATCATTATGGTCATCAATTTCCTGAGACGGGGGGGAAAACCTAAATAAAAGTGACACTGAAACCACATTTAAAGCTGTGTGTGTTTGGTCAGCTGATGGCTGGTTTGCCCTGCATCAGTCAAAACACATTACAGTATGTTGGTTATTTATGGACCACCACTGGAACAGGCCTGATAGTTAAAACTGACTTGGATTTGGGGGGGGGGGGGGGGGGGGGTAGAGTTAATATGTTTACTGTCATCAAAGGTATTATGTTTATATATCTTAAAAACATACAAAGTAAAATGTGTATTTACTGATTTAAAATGCCCATTTAAAATGATAATGTGTTCGACTTATTTTTATTGACCCGCAGCCAGTGAGCTAATTGTGCATAATGCAAATGCCAGTGCATCACAATGTCTCACGCATCCTCTGAGCTATTTTCCCATTTTTAATGTACCAACAAATTATAGGAAAACGTGCTTTTATTTATTTATTTATAAAGATACAGACACTGCGTCTTTTGTATGAAACAGATGATTAAAATGATGGTGAGCAAATGTGTGGCTATTTCTAGTAAGCTGAGTAGTCAATTCATTTCACATTAAGCCCAAGGATCATAAAGCATGGCTGGAACTTTAAAGGCTCATAAACTACAATTGGAATGCTTATTTGACCAATCAGACCACTCGCCTGGAAGTACCCATTTTATAATCGCACTTAGCTGCAATAACTTATGGCATGAATGATTTCTAACTGAAACGGGTTTAGTAAGCGGGAAGAATAAAGTATACACACATACACTCACACGTCATATATAGCCAAGTAAATACACTGTTCTTCATGCATTACCTGTTAATTGCTTGGATACGTTTATTGCTGAGATATTGACCTGAAAGATACAGAGCTTATTTCACCATAACAACCTCACTGATCAGCGACTCCTTGAGCTTCTTCACAGATCACAGCATCCAAGTTCTCACAAATAAAAGCTCCTCGGTGACCTTGCAGATGAGCTTTTGGTCATTGCATTTGTCTGGTGCCACATCCAATATT
The DNA here is from genome assembly GCF_033978685.3 of Nerophis lumbriciformis. NCBI lineage: Eukaryota > Metazoa > Chordata > Actinopteri > Syngnathiformes > Syngnathidae > Nerophis > Nerophis lumbriciformis. The sequence goes on along the minus strand of NC_084582.2, from coordinate 17,127,414 downwards.
ACAATTCATGGTTGTGAGTTTATTTTTTTTTCTTCTTCCAAGAGGATTTGAAGACCCACATGTGGAGTTTTCCTGACTGTGTGGGAGATGATTGGCACTCCTTTCCATCAGCGTGAGGGTGACAGGTGATGGCGGTGAAAATGACTTTGGTTTCTATAGTGATGCGCTGCAGTGGAGGATGACACTGCCGTGCCAGTCTGCCTGTCTCGTTATTAGCATCTGTCACGCGTGCCTCGAGGCAAGAGTCACGTTACAGAATTTATTTTTGTACATGTGTTTGTAAAGTGTGAGTGTATGCATGTGTGCGGTCTGTGCCAATGAGGGATTTTTCATTTATGCTCTTGAAAAAAGAGGAATTCAGCAGAGGTTTGATTCTTGTGCAGAGGGGCTGAAGGTCACATGAAGGACGGCATCCGTGACACCTATTTTAATTACAGTGTAGATCTTGTCAGCCACAATATCCACCATTTTGCAACTCTGCCAGCAACTTTGTACTTGGCCCACTGTTAAATTACCTTGAATGACACTCAGTGTAGCCAAACTTTGTTCATTTATTTCCCCCCTCTGATCAGAGTCATGGATAAACTGGAGCCTATCCCAGCTGACTTAAGAATCAAGATTCAAGGAACTGTATTGTCAAACACACGTGTCACACAGGAGACACATGAGACACGATTATGTTAGATCCACTATAGACTGGACTCTCACAAAATTATGCTAGATCCACTCGACCTCCATTGCACCGGTCGCCCGGGGGGGTCCCCTATCTGCGGTCCCCCTGCATCTGCGGTCCCCTTGCATCTGCGGTCTCCTTGCATCTGCGGTCCCCTCAAAGGTTTCTCACTGTTATCCCATTGGGTTGAGTTTTTTCTTGTACTGATGTGGGATCTGAGCCGAGGATGTTGTTGTGGCTTGTGCAGCCCTTTGAGACACTCGTGATTTAGGGCTATATATGTAAACATTGATTGATTGATTGATTGAAAGGAATATCCGGGGTTGCAGATTTAGCCCAAAAAGTACCACAGGCACAATAGTATGTACACGATAATAAAGAAGTTATTATAATACTTTAGTATATTTGTATCGGCCTCTTCTAGCTTTCCAGGTTCTAAACCAAAGGCTGTGGGCTGAGCCAGGACAGGTGGTGCACTTTTATACGCACTTCAAACTACAACTTTCCAAAAATATCTTTATTTAAAAAAAAAAAAAAGGTTTTCTTTCCAAGGTTAACAAAAACAACTTTAACTACTTACAACAATATAAACAAAACTAAGCTCAAGTATTGTTTAAGCAGTGGTCAAAAAATGTTTTCACCGCCAGTCTCTCAACCCAACATTTGTCCAATCAGTTTCACCTGTGCGCCCCTATATGGTTTCATCACAGGTGCTGTAAATCAGTGGTCCCCAACCGTTTTCTAGCTGCGGACCGGTCAACGCTTGAAAATGTGTGTGTGTGTGTGTGTGTGGGGGGTGTTTTTTTTAATTTTTTTTAATTGTATTTTATTTTTTTCATAAAGAAATACAATCATGTGTGCTTACGGACTGTATCCCTGCAGACTGTATTGATCTATATTGATATATAATGTATATATTGTGTTTTTTATGTTGATTTAATAATTTAAAAAAAAAAATATTAAATGTTTATTTATTTATTTATTTATTTATTTTTATTTCTTGTGCGGCCCGGTACCAATCGGTGGTTGGGGACCACTGCTGTAAATGACACAGAATGTAAATTACTTTCTAATTCAAAAACTAAATAATTTAACTTCAAATATCCAGTACCAAAGAAATAAAAATAACACAAAAATGGCTACCAAAACCATAATGACCAACACCAAAGTGCAGTAGCGCAGTAGGCCCAAGTATTCATCAAACACCAGCACAATGACCAGCACCAAAGTACAGCAGCGCAGTAGGCCCAAGTATCCATCAAACACCACCACAATGACCAGCACCAAAGCGCAGTAGCGCAGTAGGCCCAAGTATTCATCAAAAAACAAATATTAATTTAACTTAACATATGCAGGACTACATAAATATAAATAACACACATGGCTACCACAATATTATAAACAAAATAAAATAAATAAACAAAATAGTATAGATTGTGATCCTCTTGTGCAAATAGAATGTAAAAACAAGGCCTAACCAGATAAAAGCCCAGTTCAAATTTACATATGGATTGCATATTTTAAAAACATACCGAGGATAAAAAAAATGCTAAAATAAATTAATACAAATAGTGGGATGCCATATTTGTTTGGCCACCTATAAAAAAGTGTTTTACAGCATCCTATGCGTATGAACAAAATAACATTGGTCATAAAGTACTTTAATATTAGGTGTGGCTTGATTTGACTAACAGATTTTTGATTTCAACTAGTGCTGTCAAACAATTACATTTTTTAATCAGATTAATCAATCACACTTTTACATGTTGGTGAATCGAGATTAATCACAGTAAATTACTTCCTTGCATAATTTTAATGACTTTAAAAAGACCCCAATATTTGAACACAAATACAATTATTTCGTCAGAATGTCGCCCAGGAACCATTTTTTTTAAAATGCTTTACCTAAATGCATGTTATTTAATTTATCAAAACTTGGTAACTTTTATATCTATACAGAATGTACAGTGTATTGTACAGACAAATAATAGGGGGGGGGGCACGGAAATTTCTGTCCCTCAAGGTTCATCATGATAGAAAATAATTGAGAAACACTGTTCAAAGACAACCTGAAAAATCCAGTTGCCATCGATTCAAGTCCCTGAGAATACATTCACCTGGATGGATGAGAATGTTCACAGGCATGCAATATTTGGGCAGTTTCACACATTCCTCCATGCAGCACCTCTCAAGCTCCATCAAGTTTGATGGGAAGTGTCGGTGCGGAGCCATTTTCACATCTCTCCAGAAATGATAATCGGATTCAAGTCTGGGCTCTGACAGAGCCACTCAAGGACATTTACAGAGTTGTCCTGAAGTTATTCCTTTAAGGCCCAGGTTCTGTGCTTCGGATCAATGTCTGCTGAAAAATGAACCCAGGCCTCAGCCTGAGGTCAAGTGGCGCTCTGGAGCAGGTTTTCATCAAGGACGTTGCAGTAGACTGCTGCATTCATCTTTTCCTCTATAGTTACTTGTCTCCTATGTCCGCATACTGAAAGATATTCTACAGTATGATGTTTCTTCACTATATCAGCCAGGTGATGAGCGGTGCTTGGTTTCCTCCAAATATGTCGCTAAAAGTTCAATCTCTGTCTCAAATGCTAGACTCTGTAAGGTTCTCCTCTCCATCAGATTCTTGGTCACCTCATTGACAAAGTGCCTTCTCCTCCGATTGCTCAGTGTATACAACTGGCCAACTCTAGAAAGAACCCTGTTCGTTCCAAACATCTTTCATTTAGCGGTGAACACAAATGTGTATTTGCCAATAGTTTGGCCGGCTTTCCGGATCAGTTTGTCAATCCGGTTTAAGTCCCTTTTGCTGGTGCTGCTCCCCCAACAAACCACTGCAAAGTAAAGGGCACTGGCCACAACAGACTGAAAAAAGATATCCAACAGCTTGCTCCACACATTAAAGCACCTAAGCTTCCTCAGGAAAAAGAGTCTGCTCATGCCTTTCTTGTATACAGCGTTGTTGTTGTCCTAATTTGTCCCAACTTGTTCTACAGAAAATTCATTTGACCTAATGCTTTGTTAATGTTGTAACATGCACAGTTAACTGTAGAACCTCACAGGTGTAGAAAAAAAAAAATCAATTGACATCCGAATCGAGAATCAAATCATCACTCCAGGAATCGGAATCTAATCGTAACGTAAGTTGTTGCAAAATTCCTATCCCTATTACCTATAACAAGTAGGTTACATGCAGGCTGTTTCCCCCTAAAACATTGTGTAAACTGTGTATTTTAACACATTTTCTTGAGTATTTTTTAAAGTAGAATATCAAAATGGCCCCCAGATCCTTAGATTTTTCAGTATGTGGCCTTCAATGGAAAAAGTTAGGACAAACCTGCTATAACCCCTTCTCCACTAACTGGGTCATTCACAATGTCACATTTTTTGTTCCTCAATCTCCTTCCAAATTGTGTTCTTGTAAACAGTTTGTTGATGAAGCGTTGATGTATGTAAATGTGCTCGCAGCTTGTTTCCAACCTGTAATGTTGCATAATGTGCTTAGTGCTACACAGAGTAAGTGAGTGCTTGGCCAGTCCCCAGAGAGTGATAGCAGCTGGATCAGGCTAATCTAATATAGCTCCTGTGTCTGGGGAGCCATCCGCATTGCTTATCACATCCCTCATTCAATAACAGAAAGCTACGCCAGTTGATGGAGTTCTGTTTGGAGCGCTGTTTTTTTTTTTTTTGCCTTTTAATGTATTTAATAATTTAACGTTTCCTGTGTATGTTGTTGCATAGACACAATGGACGGCTGCTCCAAAGGCTGTAATGGAAATGGAGAGTGTGTCGCCGGACGTTGCCACTGCTATGCTGGATTCATGGGTCCTAACTGTGCCAAAGGTAATCCAAAAATCTTTAAATATGTTTAGCTTGCAGCATTTTGTTATTTCAAAGGTTGACCGCAGCCACCCAGTTAAAATAAGCTATGGTCAGTGAATTATTTGGATTGTAAACTCCATGGCAAATAAAAAAAACCCACTTGGTTATCTTTCAAATCCTATATTTAGTCTCTTTGCTCTGCAATCATGCAAACATTTTCAAACTCAGTTAGTTAAATCCCTGTTTTCTTAGAAAGGATAAGTTACTACGTTCCATGCACTATATTAGTGTGATTTCTTAATTAGTTCGGTTTTCTGTATTTTCACACCGACATGTGAAATCTCAGTGTTCATGCACACTCTCGAATGCGACCTTTGTGCTGTGTGCCTCCCGTACCTTCGGAGGTGCGTATTTTCTTTTAGCGTGGATAAAAGTAGTTATTTTCCGGTTGACCTATGACGTCACACTAAGCGTCTGTGGCTCCTAACAAGTATCAGCCTAGCTCTGTGGTGATGTCCACTGTAATATTGACACAGGTTAGAAATACTATGTTTCCAATGGCTAAGCTGATGTTGAATAGCAGACAGCATCAAGACAGCGCTACGAATATGTCACTGCCACCAAGAATGTATCAGTGCGGATGCATGTCCGAAGCAAAGAAAGACCAGCGGTAAAGAGTTTTTTCGAAGGAATTTTTGGACAGAGAATAATGAAAACAAAACTTTCGAATGTCTCCGAGTTCATTCATAAAGCTCTGTGGATTGATGGAAGGAGTCCTAAATCCGATACTGTTCCAGATGAGGGTTGTTATTGTTCTGGACTATCTTGCCAGTTGTGTGGAATACAAAGTTATTGCTAATCAGTTGGGAGCGCACACATGCTGCGTGAAGAGGTTAGAGTGCGCATTGTTATTCACCTTTAATATACTGTACCTGCTTCATTATTTTCCACCTCATTCGTATTTCGTTCCGGAGTCCAAATTAAGCCGACATTCTCATTTTCCTTTGCCACCTTCTTAAATAAACATTTATTTTTTCTGCAATCGATGCACTTTAAAGTGTTATGTTCTTTGACTTTCTGAAGCAAATAAGCAGTCTCCTCTCCATTACAATTGTTGCCTATGTTTTTATTGAATAGTATCTGTTTTTGGGTTGTATCCCGCACGTTGAGACTGGCACATGCGCGATACGAAGGGTCCCCTAAGGCGGTCTCGAGATCTGGTTTTTAATCGCATAATCCAGGTGTGGTTGTCCGACTTTACAAAAAACTGACACGATTGGAAAAGGTGTTTCCATGGGTTCTAGGAGGCTTATTTGAAACCAAACTATTTGAAAATCAAGCCAATTTAGTGCATGGACTGTAATCCAAGGAACAACTGCGCAAGAGACTCTGACAGGCATTTTACACAGTCAATCATTTTCCTCTCTTGCCCGCAGTTCTTTGAGAAATCTACACCACATGTATTCCATTCGAAGGTTTGTGGTGACTGAAATGCTTGCCACCTCTGAGTCACATAGCTTTTAAAGGTCTTCAGGAAATTTGCAAAGTGAAGAAAAAAAACGATCAACAATATTTTTTTAAATGAGCGCATGGCATTATAACTGCACGAAGGGCTATAACTCTACCCATGCACCACCTCTACATCTAGTGTTCCCCCAAATCAGGATTATTATAATTATGTTGTCATTATATAACGTCTGCATCTTGCTTAATCGGTCCTTCCAGGATTTTGCAGACTTTTTTTTGTTAATTGTAAATTGAAATGCCTGAGTTGATCTTCTGAGGCTTATTTTATTTCAATAATATTGAATCAACATGTGATTTTATGAAATTGTTATAATATTTTAAGTGTTCCTTGTAATTGTAACCTCAAAAAGAACAGGCTTGAAACCAAAATTTTAAAAAACAACACCACTGATGTTTTATACAGAGACTTAAAAGTAAGCACTAGATGGCCATAAAATAACATGTCCAATTGTTGTACAGTTGTAATACATCAAAACTAAAAATAGTAATAATTAATTATAACTATACATTGAAACACCACCAAAGGTTTAATTTTCCACTTTGTGCTCTGTCCACAGTTGCAGGCATTCTACGTGCATGTGTTATGCTTGAAAAGTGTTTGTTTATTTTTAACAATTGTCTATGTTCCAACACATTTATCCCCGCATGTAAAGAGTAATCTATAGTGATAATTGTTGTAACTGAAAAACAATGAGAGCTTGTTATCACATGTCAACAGTCATGTAAATGTTGTCTCTTTGCTAGGTCAATATTGCAAATTAAAATGTGTTCTTAATTGCCTTAACCAGGTTAAATGAAGGTTAAATAAATATATATATATAAATACATGTAAACTAGTAAGTCAGGACGCTGATGTGTTGCTAAATGTTTTATATACTACATTATCAATCAATCAATCAATCAATCAATCAATCAATCAATCAATCAATTTATTGTATTGTCATTGTCATAATAACACTTAAGTCATACATGTCAACGAGATTTTGTTTGAGCTTTGTCCAGCGGCATAGAAACTGCATTGAAGTGCAGGTTGACCATAGTTTACAGTTTAGCATTGTTAGGAAGATGGCGAACAGAGGGACGTGGGGGTGGGAACAGTCGGATGTCTGATGGGTTTTACGTTGATGTTGCAGCAATGCAATGTCCAGAGCACAATTATTGAGGTGGTGAAGAGTGAGGTAATAAGATGGTCCGGGGCAGCAAAGGGGCAGGCTGTTCATTTAGCAGTCTCACAGCCTGGGGATACAGACTGAGACATTCTGGGGGTCCTGGTGCAAATCGATCTATACCTCCTTCCAGAGGGTAGCAGGTTGAAGAGGCCATGTGCTGGGTTTGTATCTGTCCTTCAGGATGTTGTGTACTCGCTTTAGGCAGCGAGTTGTGTACATGGCACTCATCTCTGGGAGTATTGTCCTTGTAATTTTCCCCGCCGCTTTAACCACTCGCTGGAGGGCCTGTTGGTTCGCTTTAGTGCAGTTAGCAAACCACACTAAAAATCCGTAAGTGAGGACACTGCTGATGGCACAGTTGTAAAAGTTACCCAGAAGGCTTAGCGCTATAGATAGGAACATGCAGTCTGTCTGGGCTATGCGGAAGGAGCAGTAATGAGTTGATACATTGTTACACATTGCTGTTTCTGTTTCACCAACACAACAAAAATTTATTAGACAGTTGATGTGCATATTTTAGCACTGCTGAGAGACAAACTTGATTGGTCAAAATGTACGGGGGAATTGCGGCATTGGACAAAGTTGCGAGGTCGCGCATAATTTGAAGGATCGGTAGAATTTGCGTTAATTGGAGTGATCGCGACATCGCAAAATCCTAGAGGGCCTGATTAATGAGCATTCACAGCTGGGAGTCGCAGGTGTTGTTGTCGTTGTGTCCTACAATGTCAAGTAAAAAATACCCCCAATAACCTAAAAGCAAACCACCCCATGATAAATACTCAACAGACGGATCTTGTAACTGTATTAAATAAGTATACCATCCTCATAATCATTTTTATTCAACAATCTTAACTGCTTCCTGTACTCAGGTGTCTGTATATCTTTTTATCATTCCCTCTTGTGAAATGTAATCTTCAAGTCTGGCTTCTTTTTTCTTTTTTTTGCCTCCCGCATTCAATTTCCTTGGCTTCTTTTTTGCTCTTTTGTTTTTTCAAAATTGTTAAACTTGTATATCTGCCTTATTGTGTTGAAGCAGGTACTATGATATCATATCTTATGATTTATTTACACTCATCATTTATTCATATGTTCCTCTCATCTTTGCTCATTTGCTTGCATTGTGATATTCGCTGTTTGAAAAAGTTACAGCTCGAGTTGTAAAAAAGTGAAGTGTGAATTTATTACAGCCGAGTGCGCAGAGGGTTAGAATTACAAGAATCAAACAAGACAACACATGCCCGCACATATAAAAACGCGGGGAGCTTTCATTTCAAATTAGCTGAGGAAAAAAAAGGCATTAGTTTCGAGATCTTCATTTTAATCCATTTGAAGCATTGAGCTGAGGGTGTGTGCATGCGTATCGAGGTTAGGAGATAACTGTCATTGCCCATGTGGCTCGCTGCCACACTGCTCTCCATCTCCGCATGAAGTGCACTCCTCTTTTTTTTTTAAACCCCTAATGCTCTCGTACCTAATCTTTCGTTTTCACGATTGTTTTCACGGCCTGTTCAGAGCGAGTGAGGTGACGCTGGGTGGGGGGATTTTTTCCAATTCTTGGGTTGCCGTGGTAGCCGGACTCAGGTGGTGCTTGAGTAAATTGAAACAGCGTGAGTGATAAGCTGGGCTTTGTGTGTGAGTGTACGTGTGTGTGTGTGTGCGTGTGTGTGTCCGCGCAAGGAAGAGAGGAAGGCTGTCTGAAGATTTGCTGAATCCTTGCAGCGGCCGATAAGAGCGCGTCGGCCCTCTCACACTGGGTTACTGCGGTCTCCCTGCTAATATACTGCAGGACTGTGTGTGTGTGTGTGTTTACGTGGCTTTAATCTGTGTTTGTCCCGTTACAGATTCGTGCCCTGTGTTGTGCAGCGGTAACGGCGTCTATGAGAAGGGAAGGTGCGTGTGCTTGGCTGGGTGGAAGGGAGCAGAGTGTAACGTGGAGGAAGGCCAGTGTATTGACCCCACCTGCTCCAACCATGGCTCCTGCATCCAGGGCATCTGCATATGCAGTCCAGCCTACAAGGGGGTGAACTGTGAACAAGGTAGGACAGTAACACTCTCAAATAAACGTGTAAGCCAAACAAGTATTTTTGAACCTCATGAACTTCATGGTTTTATATTTTGCAATGTTTGTGTTTGCAACCAAGAAAAATACATTCAAGGGGTTTGATTGTTTTGATTCTGGTCCACCATCCGCCGCCTCAGGGGGTGGGAAGCAGTGCACTGTCAACACTGTGTATAATGAGGATGGTGAGCTGTTCTAGATCGGTGGAGGGAATACTTCGAAGACCTCCTCAATCCCACCAACACATCTTCCTATAAGGAAGCAGTGCCTGGGGAATCTGTGGTGGGCTCTCCTATTTCTGGGGATGAGGTTGCTGAGGTAGTTAAAACGCTCCTCGGTGGCAAGGCCCCGGGGGTGGATGAGATCCGCCCGGAGTTCCTTAAGGCTCTGGATGCTGTGGGGCTGTCTTAGTTGACAAGACTCTGCAACATCGCGTGGACATTGGGGGCGGTACCTCTGGATTGGCAGACCGAGGTGGTGGTTCCTCTCTTTAAGAAGGGGAACCGGAGGGTGTGTTCCAACTATCATGGGATCACACTCCTCAGCCCTCCCGGTAAAGTCTATTCAGGTGTACTGGAAAGGAGGCTACACCGGATAGTCGAACCTCGGATCCAGGAGGATCAGTGTGGTTTTTGTCCTGGTTGTGGAACAGTAGACCAGCTCTATACTCTCGGCAGGGTCCTTGAGGGTGCATGGGAGTTTGCCCAACCAGTCTACATGTGCTTTGTGGACTTGGAAAAGGCATTTGACCGTATCCCCTGAGAAGTCCTGTGAGGAGTGCTCAGAGAGTATGGGGTATCGGACTGTCTGATTGTGGCGGTCCGCTCCCTGTATGATCAGTGTCAGAGCTTGGTCCGCATTGCCGGCAGTAAGTCGGACCCGTTTCCAGTGAGGGTTGGACTCCGCCAAGGCTGCCCTTTGTCACCGATTCTGTTCATAACTTTTATGGACAGAATTTCTAGGCGCAGTCAGGGCGTCAAGGGGATCCGGTTTGGTGGCTGCAGGATTAGGTCCCTGCTTTTTGCAGATGATGTGGTCCTGATGGCTTCAACTGGCCAGGATCTTCAGCTCTCACTGGATCGGTTCGCAGCCGAGTGTGAAGCGACTGGGATGAGAATCAGCACCTCCAAGATTTTACATGTAAACAAACTGTTGTGTCATAATCCACACTATGGTGAGTTCAAGAACCGCCAAAAATAATAGGATAAAACGATTTTCACCAAATACTCTCATCAGTGAAGCATACACACAAACATATTAAACAGTGGGCTTTCTAACAATTGGGAAGGTTTGTGTCATGTGTGTTTCCTCAAACAAAAAACATACCAAAACAAAAAATATATTTTCACCCCATTTTTTTTCCATTTTCAATGCTTTTTAAAAAATGCTCCAGGGAGCCACTAGGGCGGCGCTAAAGAGCCGCATCCGGCTCGAGAGCAGGTTTAGTCTGTGGTTCCCCAACAAAGACTAAAAGCTGAACCTATACTACTCCAAGGGTCTGCTCAAAAATGGCAGGCCAGAGAAAGAATTGAGTAGAGTGGTTCTTGAATTAATAACCACAGACTGGATAAACAATTGCTTTGGTGTACTGACCTTGTCTCAGTGTACAAATGTTTCATCTTCCCAAATCGGATCCTTTTTCTTGCGTTTCCCTCAAACCAAGTTGAAAAGTTGCCATCTTTTTCCGTCGGAATTTAGCGGCTACTGCAATTTTGTGCCGGTCTATATTGACAAAACACTACTGCGTGTAAAATGTCGTAAAGACAAAACAAATTAAATGTATTTATTTTATAGACAAAATAAGAGCTTGTCACCCTTTGGCTGATAGCTTACACTATTCATGTGTAAACTTTCAGACTGGTACCAGTATAAGTAATTTAGTTTGTCAATAAAATTTAGAATTACACCAAATTAAATGGCTAAAGGGAATTAATATATATATTAAAAAAAAAAAAGACTCACTTTGCTTCTCGTAAAAAACACTAATTACAGTATTACTGTTGTGGGTAAGTATAGTAAACAAAGATGTATTTTATGGCCGGACTATGCAAGATCCTTGAGTTAGATTGTATGTTAAGAAAAAAGTGTTGATTTGATCTTGTGGTATGTGTTGTAACAGGTCAATTTTGTCACTTTCTTATAAAATAAAAATTTGAACATTTCATATGGTGATAATTGTCCTCGCAACATGTGGGGGGATATGTTATGTTTGTTCATGGTCTTCTGCAAACTGTGTTTTCATCAACCCAATTTCCTGCCATAGCAGGCAGTTGTTTTCAACCACCCCAACATCAAACAACACTGTGACTAAGTTGTGATGTCTTGCTGTTTGTGATGGAAAAAAGTTTGTTGGAAAAAATAATAGGAGCACAGATATTTTGTATCCAGTATTCAAATCTACAAGATAATTTGTTGCAGTTGATTTAATTCCAAGTTAAGCAAATGTATGAATATTTTTAACCATTACACACCCAATCATCTGGCTAATGCAGCATAATGGTCATGTGGAGAGTGACACCACATGCCTTGACGGCCGGTTATCTTAGATGGAATAAATAGATAGGCGGACAGACGCCCCATGAATAAGCATCATCTCTTGTCTGTGTAAAAAACAACAACATGAAAACAGCACAATGCTATTATCTTTCAGGGTAAGTCAATGTTTCAAAAAAGCTTTTATGGAAATAAGAGGCAAAAAGTCAAGCACTTTATTTTATTTAAAATATTACTCAACTCATTAGCATCACTGTGCCTGATATAACTAATAATGCAGTAAAGATACATTTGCCACAATAACACTATAACTTAGTAAATAGCAAGGGTAAAATGATGTTAATACATGTTGCTCATTACGAGGCTAACAAGAAAATTAGAAGAATAATTCACCCAGATAAAAGTTTTGTTTGCCATCACTTCCTATGTATGTATTTGTTTTTTTAAGTAAATCTAAAATACTAATGCTGCTTTATATCGGCTTACTTACGCATATCCGATATGCCTTATACTGTCCAGCGTTTCTTTCCCCAGAGTAACGTCAGATGACATGTGGTGTTATTAATACACATTATGCTTTTTTTTTTACTGTGATGCCACATGATGCAATTGTGAAATTAACACTTTAAAAAATAAGAAAAATAATGCAATTTAAGTTTGAGAAAAATGCCTCAGCAAAATTGTCATTGAAAAGAAATGCCCATTACTCACCTAAAATACCATGTTCTCCTCCTATCAACAAGTAAGACAGGTTAGCCTTTTGAAGAAATTCACAAATAAGAATTTAAAAACAGAGTAAAAAATTGGGTCTTTAATCTTCTGGAAAAAAAAAAAAATCTTTTTGGAAGTGCTCGTCTCCTCAATTTTCTTTTTTTGCCTTTTTTATCCGCGTAAAACACGTTTTATGCTATCTGTAAAGGTTGACTTGAGCAAAATAAGGGGCTACTAAAAACTGCTGAAAAGTAAATTTACACTTTAGTCTTAATTTTTTGTGCTTAAAATACTTCTCTTTGACTTTAGGGCTAGACTGCTTCTGTTTGTTTGATATAGTCATTACTGCCACAAGTGGTGGAAATGTGTATGACAACTGAGAAACCGATATTTAAAACGGTATTCATATTATCAATACAACCCAGTGGTTAAGAAACACTGGTAAAGACTCTTTAGTTTATGTTAATCAAACAACTAGTGTTATGAGGACAATACATAATTATTACCATGACAACAAGAAAGCAGAGTTGTTAAATTAAACATTTAAAAACGTGAGCTGCTAAGTTACCACGTACCCTGTGGACGCTAGCCACTTGTAACTGCTCTGTCGGACAAACAGAGATCCGAAACAAACCCATTGCTCTTTTTAAAAAAAACATGTTTCACTGTCACTGCGGTAAAAAGTCACACTAAGATTTGGAAGGCCTAAAGCTATATGGATAATCCAACTAGGGAGGTAACTAAATTGCTGCCCCTGAATTGACGTAGATTGACAAGTTAAGGCAAAGAGAATACATTAGATGGCAAATAAGTTGAACTGTAATGAGTCTGATGGTGAGTGATCAGACATATTGACACCGATTGTTTTAGCCAATGGCAAGGTGTTGCGAAGCTGCTGACATTTTACAAGCATTTTTTTTGTAATTCTCACGGTGATAACAGTACAGAGTGTGTCCCTTCTCAGCTCAATTCGTACGTATACTTTTGTTTGATGAGGTCGTCATTGAGGAGACCGACGTTCACACACTAAGATCATCGAAGAAAAACATGATACCGATATGTTCTTATTTCTCATTTTTATCGGCCGATTTAGACAAACAACTCTGCTGAAAACCATTTTTCGCCCTATGTTTATTTGTACAAGTCCTTGCATGTCCTTAACGAAGAAACTGTTTCGTTGTTTGTAAAAGTCTTCCTTATTTTCTTTTAGTTTTAAAAGTCTCTCAAGCCACTTTGTGATGTCTTCTTTTTGTACTAGGTTCCTATCTACTATTGCTTTGCAAACTAACGTCATATTGGTGCCATTCTGACAAAAACGGTCACATGTCCTCTGCACTCAGTTCTCAAAAAAGCAGCTGTGTAATCATAGAGAAAATACATGTATACATGTAACAGTTCACTGGACAAATATTAAAGGGGAACTGGAATTTTTTTTTTTCGAATTTTGCCTATCGTTCACAATCATTATGAAAGACATGACGACGGATGCATTTTTTAAATTTGTTTCATGCATTGTAACTCGTAAAAAATAAAGGTCCGCTTACAGCAGAACCAATTGGAGGTCCTTTATTCTGTCCATGAAACCCAATAAAAACATCCAAAAATAATAATAATAGTAATAGTAATTATGTTATAATAAGCTCTAACAAAGACAAACTAATCATAGTGGCGCCGTGATCGCAGTGCTAATGTTTTCATCATCGAGTAGTAAGGTGCTTCCTTGTTTCCTTTGTTCGTGAAAGTTTATTCAAGATCATAAATCATACCTCTCACCTGGAAAGTAGAAGAATGAAGACGTATTCCGACAAGTTGGTACACTTTGGCAGCCAATTTAGACCCGGTAATGGCGAGAGGGACAAGAAAAGACGCTTGGTTACACCCAACTGTTCTTTGTGAGGATTATGAGTCATTCTTCATCTAAATGGGAATATATGAACATCCTAGCGGTCGGCATTCTTAGGATAGCAGACATTGTGCAGTAAGTGACATTGTATTATGTTTGTTGGCTCTCATGAAGTCTGCAGTGAGCAGAAATAAGTGATGAAGTAGGAAAAAAAGCAAATGTGATGCGTTTTAAACTAATGCCCCGCGTATGCTTAAAATAAGCAAACTATTTAAATAATAAATGCTATTATGAATGTGCCTGTTATTACATTACATATATACTTACATCATGTATATACAACCTAATGGAGGTGTTTGGATGTTTTTCAAGGGCTTTTATTGGCATAATAGAGTCACTCCCATTGGGTCCATTGTAAGCAGACTTCTGATCGTATTTATTTAATAGTTAGAATGCATTAAAACAAGAAAAAACAATGGTTGTCATGTCTTTCATAATAAATAAATAAATTCCCCCAAAAATTCAGTTTTCCTTTAAGAATTATTTTATGTTATTATTCACATATTTTATTTTTCAATTTTCCATCATGCCTCCCTTGACCACAGGTG